>NW_026055463.1:75689-124831 GCF_023343755.2 Lodderomyces oxycetoniae | reverse complement strand
GTTGGAGACACTCCGGGCCATGGGTTGGGTGCTGTGTTTGGAACTATCAAATCTGTCTCGAGAGCTATCGTTTCGAAATTGGGGCTTCTCAATTATTCGTACCAAATTAGCCTATTGAAAAATATGGATAATTGGATAGATAATGCAAGAGATCTTATAGAGGAGGGAAAAGTAAAGATCTTTATTGATCACATTTATCCCTTTGGACAACTAATGGAAGCTGTGGAACGATTAGAGAGTGGGAAAGCAGAGGGGAAGGTTATCTTGGAAGTTGCGAAACCAGAGAATTGATCAATACTATCACCAGAAGTCTTCCTTGTTTGCTATCAAGGGGGGGGGGGCTTTTTCCTCAATTTCAAGAGCTAGCTATAGTCAGTAGTGTTTAGTAATGTATTCTTTTTTATGCTACCAAATGTTCCAAAATCCCGATTTGGTATTGAAACAGGCGACTTCTCTCAGGCGAGCTCTGTTTATGGCGGGTTCTGTTTACGGAGAGTCCTGCAAGGCGATTTCTGCCAGGCGACTTCTGCTTATGGAGAGTCCCGCCAGGCGACTTCTGTTTCTTATTCAAATAAGGTTCAAGAATTAAAACGTCAACTTTGTTGATTTCAGTATAAATCTATCTACAATGTAAAATATACATATACTCATCAAACCCCAATCATCAAACATCATCACTTCGTAAAACCGTAAACCGCTTCATCACCCACATCACTTCATTATACATTATACAATCATCAACTTAATAGCCCTCAAAAAATTCAGCAATTTCTTCTCCACTATTTAATAAACTTCTTATCCAACAAATCATTCAATTCATTCAATTTGTCCTCATTCATGTCATGGTTTGAATTTCTTCTTCCTTCGCCGGATTTGAACATATGATAGTCTTCCTTATTCAACTCATCACCTGGTTGGCCCCAATTATTTTTTCCAGCTCCATTCTTTTTAACCTTAGTTGGGTTTGTGTTTGAGTAACCGTTATGAGTAAACCATTTTGGTTCTTGAGGTTTTCCTTCTTGAACTGTCCATTTCTTTGTCTTTGACATAATGCCTGAAAATTGTTGTTGTTAAAATACGGGTGTTTTTTTTATATCTATTAGTTATATATATTATCTATAGATAAAGATAAATATAAAACTAATGAGTTTAACAAGTTGAAATGGTGAGAAAGGTGGGAGAAGTGATCCTTAATTTATAGTCGAGTCACACCGATTAAGGGGAAACCTTAATAGGAAAAAAAATAAATAGGCTAAGCTAAGAAAGAACTTAGGGGGGAGAAAAGAGGAAAAACAAAAAAAAAAGGGGGGGGAGGAGGAGATTACGAGCCATTGACCCAGTTGATTCATTGTGTTCCAATTGTGGTTGTACGGTGGCAGTGATGATGTGGTGGTGTGGTGGTGCTTGCAGACTCTAGTCATTTAGATTGTTCTTTTTTTTACATTGTTCTTAGATATTATTTATCTTTTACTGTGGGTACAAGTAGTAATGGTAGTTACACCTATTGTACATACCGTATCGCAACATAAAGTGTCTGATATTGAAACCGGATATTGAGTTTCGGTTGTTGGGTGTCTGGCTAATTCCTCTTTTTGTCTGTCTGTTGAGTCATGGGATCACACAATTTTCTTTTTTTACGTCTTATCGTATTATTACTCCCTGAGAAAAGAAAAAAAAAAAAGGAGGGGGCGGTCATTAATTGTTGAGCCATCCAGGTAATAGAATATGTGTTACATTTGGTAGCAAGATGTAAAGGAGTAGTAGTCGTATCAGTAGTAGCAAATATACTTAACTCCTATTATGTCATAGAAAGAATGTTGAGCTGTTCTTTTTTTTTTATCGAATGATAAGAAAATTTAACAGACACTAGAAGAGAACTCATTCCTTATTTTTTACAAAGCCAGCTACCCAGCTCCCTATAACGTGTGACGCAAAACATTGCCACCAAATGAGTCAAAAGCTCTAATTTGTTGTATATTTCTCTAATATCAGTCACCAATTTAGCTATATCTTTATTCTCTCTTTGTCTGAGTCTTTTAGATTCTAGATTCTTCTCTTTCTGTAAATAGTGGGGCACAAGAAAAATGGTCACACGAGATACCTTGTCGTGTGATATGGCTTATCAGTTGGTAGCATTGCCGCAAAACTTGTTTGTTTGTTTGTTTGTGCATATTGATAGGTAGCGTTTTTTATATTGAGAAACGGATAATTATACACCTACTAACCCTTTTCACTCCAGCTGTTGGTATCACTGAACCATCTCTCTTATAAAGAAAACATAAATAGGTTAATAATCCCTGTAGAGAATAGATTTGAAGAAGTAAAGGGTTTCATACCTCCTATATCCTACCAACTTTTATGACACTATCGAGCGAAGCGAGATAGTGGAGCAGCACTGACTACATAGAAACTATTTATCGTGTCTACTCCATTGACTAGACTCGCTCTACTAATGTCGCCCTTATCTAGACTCGCTCTACTAGTGTCGCTTCGCTCGCTAGTGTGCCTTTTGTTTGATATGCGCTACCTGCTACAAATTTTATTTTTCCATTTTGCAGCCATTCCATAACTTAAAAATAAAACCCCCCTAGAAGATATGAACACGGGTTGAAATCACAAACTTTTCCAAACATTTTAGATGAACCCAGCAGTACACTTTTAACCCTTCATTCTTCCATTTTACAATTCATCATCCGTAAAACTTTAATATACAACGCTTAATTTTCCACCACAAGTTCCGGTCATTTTTAAATGAAGCTTTTAACAGTTTTTAATACAGTTGTTTTATTTTTAACCACTTGCGTACTTTCCAATAAAGCACCTAAAGTCAAGAAAAATCCCACCAATATAGTAGCAGTTGCCGATTTCCCCTTTGGTGGAAACAAAGATGTAAAAGGGAACGTTGTATTTACGGCATCTCAAGGCAAATATGTTAATGTTCACGTTGATATGACTGGGTTCCCTGAAGATTGTGGCCCTTTTTACTACCACATTCATGAAAGGTCTGTACCTGAAAACGGAAATTGCGAAGCTTGCGGATTACACTTCAATCCGTATGAAGCTAATGCCGACTGTTCAAGTCAAAAAAATGACGGATATTGTCAAGTTGGTGATTTATCGGGAAAGCATGGAGTGATCAATTCCACTTGCTATGATGCCAAATATACCGATGAATTTTTAAGCTTGAATAAAAAATCAAAGAGCTATATTGTTGGTAAAAGTGTAGTTTTTCATTACCCCAATATGACTAAATTGGCATGTGCCGACATTGAATTGGCTAACGATTTAAGAATTCAAAGTTTAATTGATGACTATATACAAAGCGATGACACCGTGCAAATTAATGAGTTGAAACAATTGTCGTTTGCCGATCAAGACTACCATTTTGACGAATTGGAAGCATTGCTGATGGAAACTTATGATAATGACCCTGAAGGTGAAACTGCTACGAATGTAAACATAAATGCAGCTGATGATAATGATAAAGGAGGTAGTACCTTGAAAAACCTTATTCAAGATGTTAAAATCTTACCTCAGAAACTAGTCAACAAGACCAAAAACCACTGGTCAAAACAAGATGAAGATGAGTTTGAAAAGACAAGATTAGAAAGAATCCGGGCTCAGAATCTTTACAAACAAGGTGAACCAAAATCAACTTCGAAATTGGACAAATATCAAAATTACTCAAACGTGTCTGTTCATGGGATCTCAAGTGATTGCGCTAACAACGCAGGTTCAATCTCTATCTTGGATACAGTGTTTGGTGGATTTATAACTGCGTTATTTGCAGTGATATTGCTTTGAAATAGCAAACATTCCTTCCTTTCTTTCTTCCCGCATCCTACTTTCTCACACACCACAATAACTATTTCATCTTTTTTTTTTTTTTTACTTTCTTATTTGCTTCTCACCCATTGGACGTTTCTTCCTGTGGTCAAAGACTATAATAAATATACATTGTCATCATGATCATCATCAACATCATTAAATTTATGCTTTCGGTTTCTGAACAATTTTTAGTTAGTTAAAAAACGAGAACTACTTGTTTCATCCTCTCAATACCGAATAATCTTATACAATCGATGATTAATCCTTTTCCTTCATCAGATAACTGAGAAAACTTAACTTTTTTAGATCTACCTCCAATAAGTAATCTTGTTTCAAAGTCACTATCAAGAGCTCCACTTTGAAACCAATAAAGTATCTGAGGCAATGGGAAAACTCCAGGAATTACATTCGGTAGATTATACTGATTTGTTCTTGAAACGGAGTATTTGTTGGCTAATTCATTTCCTGCTTTATTCGCAATTATTTCAACATCACAAGACCCATACAATTTCTCGGCAACATTAGTAAACCCATCTTTTACATGTCCCTCATTTGGGTACTGATTATCCGGCATAAAGAATTCTCCTCCTCCTTTCTCTCCTTCTCCTCCTCCTTTGTTACCCCTGTCAGCCTCACCAATCACAAATAACCTGCCATTTTGAATAAATTTCCTAACCTCTGCTAGAGGATAATACGTCTCTGTACACAAATCCAAGATTTCGCCACCAAATTGATCTTTATACTTCATCTTGGGACAATCCTCAACATAGTACCCAAGGTAATACCAATCATATTCTAATTCATTGCACATTTGAATTTCCTTGATTCCCAGTATTGTACCCAATGATAAATACGCATAATCAGGATCCCATATAAAGTATATTGAAGAAATACCACTCGGTAAAAAGTCGAGAACCGATATGGCTATTAACTTGCCATGCAAATAGTAGCACTCGTGAGTTGGTCCAATTCGTTTACTTTGTCGGCAATAATCTGTACCAGCTGATTTATTTTTGGGCCAATTTTCAATTTTCAAATTTTCCCAATCTTGAGGTTTTCCTTGCACTTCATTCCCTGAAAAGGGTGTATTACAAAGAAACCTAATAAATGATTCCTCGTCAACATCATCGGGATCATCATTATGTACTCGGACTTGGTATCTTTTATATAATTCAAACTTCTCCCTAGAAAAGCTCGACGGCTCAAACTTTGTATAAAAGTCCTTAGATTTCAAAATTGCCTCGATTAACCTACCCAAATCAAAAGTATTCTTGGCCAATGGTGATAATTCACTAGCTAGCGGACATATAGCATTAATGAACTTATTGACAATTTTCCGTTGTTTCTTGGAAATTTGAAAGTGCAAGAAGTTGGTTCGAATCGTATATAGCCGACAACACGATCTAAGTAGATCATTCTTATATAGAAAAGTCCCCGATCGTCTAAAACCTTTATTTATAAGCTCGTCATACTCTTGACACGTCATTTCCCAAATCGACATCCCTATCGTCATGGATTCTTTCACCAAACCACCAAAACCAGCCCTTCTTCGACTTTCACTTTCCAAAGCATAATGGTCTAGCTTAGAATCCTTACAATACCCACAATGTCCATCTGGAATATAGCTCGGTGGCGTTACCTTCATCCCCAAACCAAAATCTCTTCCATTCCTTTATTCCAAGGCATCATCTCCAAGGTTGAAAAAAAAAGTCAAGAGAGAAGGTTCCGAAAAATTACAAATTCGTTATCAAAGCATCACTTTATTCTTTATAGAATCATTGTTGTTGACTACACCGGGGTGTCCCTTTCGGCTTTTACTTGTTGATATTAGGTTTAAAGAGTGTGTGCTATATGGATAGTCACTTTTTTTGTAATTTGAAAGTGTAGCTATATCATGAGTTCAGTTAAACAAAGTCCCGTTAAGAAACAGTCTGCTGCTGGTGCTGCTGGTGGTGCTGCTGGTGGTGCTGCTGAAGACAATCCAAAGAACACCGATGCGTTATCGGTTGGTGAATTTGATGATGATCCGTCACTTTTGTCTGATCCAGAAGAGTATCTAGAAGAAAATGAGTCGTTGGATATGAATTTATCCTCAGGTGATCAAAAAATATGGCTAGTCAAACTCCCCAGATATTTGATGGATGAATGGAATAAGCCAGATGTACAGAAAAGTGGCAATACATTGGGCAATGTCAAAATCAAAAAGGACCCAAAAGGGAAGCTACAGGTGAAATTGATCCTAGATAAGAAATTACCCAATATTCCTCAAGAGTACGATATCAATATGTTGAACACGCAGGTTCGAAATACCTATGCATTTACTGAGGAGAACCTCAAGAAATTTAAACAGGAATTAACTGAAGTTAATCAAGCACCCAACCAACCAGCCTTGAAAGAAGTGGATGAAAAAAAGAAAAAATTCCAACCAAGGCAAAAGTTTAAGTTCTATAGAGTACAGAAAAATGGAGAAGAAGGAAGCTCTACTCGAAAGTATATCCCGTTTGTTAAAACGATACCTAAAAAGACAAGCTTACTAGGTAAAATTTGTCATGATTGTTCAGTAGTACCGCTGAAAAACGATCAGAGTTATGCCGCTTTACTTAAAAACAGAGAGTCCCTAGTTAAAGCCCCTGAGCGACCAAAAGTAACCTTTTTAAACGAAATACCTGGTGTTATTCAATCCAATGCTGGTCCATCCATCAAGGGGAACAACACCTCTGTTTTCCTTAAATCAACACAGCCAAAGAACAAATCCGACGGAAGAGCAACAAGAATGCCAAAAAAGGATCTTTTGGATTTATTGTTTCGATTATTTGAAGAATACGAGTATTGGTCGATGAAAGGTTTGAAAGAAAAGACAAAACAACCGGAATCGTATTTGAAAGAGTCTTTGGATTCGATTGCAACTTTAATTAAAAAGGGTCCATACACTTCGAAATATGCATTGAAGGCGGAATATAAGAGATTGAGAGATGCAGAAAAAGCAGCTAGATTGGGACTTGATGAGGAACAGGATAAGGAGAATGAAGATGATGACGTTGAAGACGAGGATATGGAAGAAGTTGTTTAGCATAGTTTTATACGCGATTTTGAATCTTGTTGATTTACTTTTGCTTTTCTGGGTGAGGTGAGTGAGAAAGTAAAAGACGTTTTTCTTACATGTCACAGTCAACTCTACATCATCAGAGGTATTGATGGCTAGTACGGGAGGAGATAGCCAGCGAAACGGCTGTTCCTAGACTAGGGCAATCTACAACATAGTCCTTCATTTTTCAGTCCTCAAGTACCCCCACCCCACTCACATATGCTCTCTCTCTCTCTCTCTCTCTCTCTCTCTCTCTCTTTCTCCTTGTCCCTGCTACTTTTTCTCCCCCTCTATTTCCTTGTCTCATCTTCCCTCTCTCTGTATCTTTCTCTTTCCTTGTCTCGCCTTCCCTCTCCATGTATCTCTCTCTCTCTCTCTCTTTCTCCAGTTCTTACTTTTTAATTTTCAAAATTATATTATATTAAAAAACACATTTACATAACTCCTTTACAAATTCTTAATATCCAATGTAGGTGGTAATGATTGCTGTAACTTCTTGGCTTTTGCGGCATCGTTAACAACTAAAGTATACTGGTATCTGGAGCCTCTAACCTTGAACTTTGTTTGTTTGAATTTTTTACCATTGGCATTAATCTTGCTGTTTACCTTAACAATAGCTGATTTCACGTCTGATCTTCTTGCTAATTCAACAAATTCTTTAATATCTTTGATTTCTCTGGCCATTGTGTATGTCTATGTATGTATATCTGTATGTATATGGTTCTTGGTAAGAGCCTGAGTAAATGCTAAATCTTCAAAGGTTAATTTGATAATTTATTTTTCACCCATTTGGTGATTGCGAAAAATCGCGGATTAATTTTTTTTTCAACAAAGAGGGACGTTTTATCACGTGTGTCTAATTAAATGTAGGGTATAACCCTGTTGCCTAACAGCACCAGCACCACCGGCACCAGTAAACCAGACCAAGCATTAGCTACTAGTTTTTATCAACTTCGTTATACTGGGTCAATTTCGCATCGATTTCTTCTTGACAAAGCCCCTCTTCTCTGATTGAAACTTTTGGCTCACGCGCAAGCACGGGTTGAGAAACTGGTTCAATGATTTCTTTTCCCTTGGTTTGCTCCTCCTCCTCCTTCTCTTTGGTTTGCTTCAATTTCTTTCCATGGTGCTTCTTTCCTGTATGTTGCTCCTCCTCTCCTCCTCCTCCTCCTCCTCCTCCTCCTTCTCCTTCTCTTTGGTTTGCTTCAATTTCTTTCCATGGTGGTTCTTTCCTGTATGCTGCTCCACTATCTCGCTTTGCTCGATAGTGTTGCTGCTCAAAGGCATCACTCTGTATTCTCTTTCTTTGAAATTGATCAACCTTTTAACACTGATAACCCATCTTCTTGTAGACTCGCCAACCATGATATTACTGGTGCTATGGGTACCGGCAATTTTCAGACTTGCGCTTCTTGCATGAATTCCAACATTAACGACTCCAATTGGCCAACAAACGTTCCCAATACTCAATTGCAAATAACTTTCATTTGCTTTGTTGAATTGGTTAGCTTGAAGATGGTAGATGATAGTCGATAAAGATATCAACATTTCGTTTGATAATTTGTCACTTCTTAGCTTGTACAATAGTTTGATTATTCCAGTTTTGGTTTCTTTGAGTAAATACTCATCATCATCAGATTTATCCTTTAATTTATCCCATTCGTTTATCAACGTCTTTAGATAAACTCTAATTTGAACTCTTAGTTCATCACGATGAGATTCAATGTTCATTACTGATTCGAGCTTAATTCTTTGTTTTTCGGGATCTTCGTAGTAACATCTCTCCTTATTCACCCAGTCAGCATACTTTTGATTCTGTAAATCAAGCTTGAGCAAAAAATGGAGTCTCTTTAGTTTTTCATTCTTTGTCAAGCTCTTGTCAAGTTCGTTATACTGGGTCAATTTCGCATCGATTTCTTCTTGACAAAGTCCCTCTTCTCTGATTGAAACTTTTGGCTCACGCGCAAGCACGGGTTGAGAAACTGGTTCCTCGTATATATCAATGATTTCTTTTCCCTTGGTTTGCTCCTCCTCCTCCTCCTCTTTGGTTTGCTTCAATTTCTTACCATGGTGCTTCTTTCCTGTATTACCCGTTTTGGTAATTTTATTAATTTTCCGTTTCTTATTTATTTCCTTTGATAAAAGAGATGAAAAGTCCATAATTACTCAGTAAAATTAGGGGTGAGATGACTTGCCGAGTTACTAGGTTTAACAGAGATCCTAATCCTGTCCATTTGGCTCTAAACCTCAACAGTCCAAGCCTCTAAACCTCAACAGTAAGTCGAGTCTCTGTTGTTACTCTAAAGCCTCTGCCACTAAAAAGAATCTCTCACTTGGCACTTTTCCCTTAACATTCTCCCTTTACAATTATTCTCTTAACATTCTCCCTTAATAATTCTTCCACACTACAATTTCTTCATATGAACAAAAGGAGCAGAAAAAATAAAATACCCCAATATTCTCAAGTGGAGTTGTTTATAAAAAGTAAGGACTGGCCCAACAACTCGGTAAAGAGTTATTAAAGGCAAACGTGTCGCGACACAGCAGCTAACCCCCCCAGTACCCCGTGTATATTCATCTCATTTATCTATTGGCAGTGTCTTATTCTCGCAATTACCATACAAATATATTCAATACTCAGTTAATATACTCAATATACTCTGTATAATTCAATATACTCTGTAAAATTCAATATACTCAGTTATTACACTACAACTAAATTCAATATACTCAGTAAATTACACTACAACTAAATTCAATACTCAGGCAATTTCAATACTCTGTGAAATTCAATACTCAGTTAAATTTCAGGTTGGTTAATTTTCTGGTTAATTTTCTGGTTAATTTTCAGGTTAATTTACAGGTTAATTTTCAGGTTAATTTACAGGTTGATTTACACTAATATACCAATTCTCTCCTCTCTGGCTCAAAAGATATGTCTACTTCTGATACTGCCAATGCAAAGTCATTAGACGCAGAGGGAGAGGCACATTCAAGCACAAATGATACATATACGGCTGAAGCTCCAAGCTCAACTACGGCAACGGAATTAAGGGCTAAATTTTCAACTACAAAATCATCTAAAGCTAATGCTACAACTACAAATACAGCTACTCCCCCGGGATCATCCAATCTCTCGAAACCCCCTAGGACAAGAAAAACGCAGTCTTCGCCGCTATTGTCGTCAACACCGCCGCTGGTATCAAAAGCACTAGTCAATGCCTACCCTTATTTAATAATCATAAACAAAATTTTGTCAGTTGCTACATGGACCAATGACAACTTTTGGGTGAACATTGTTGTTATATCCATATATGCTCTCGTGGTGTTGTATTTCGAAAACTTGGTAACGTGGCTTGGACATTTGATCATTGCAGCAATAATTACTCTATACGCCTTGTTGAACAACAAAATCATTCAAGAAGCAAACTTACATCCAACTTTGGATGAAGTCGTACAAGCATTGAACTCAACTTGTGTTAAAGCCGATATGTTGTTGTTGCCAATTACTTCACTTTCCTTGACTGCTCATGACATCAAAAGATTATTGTTCACCACTGTATTCTTAACCCCTGTATATTTGATAATCACATTTTTATTCATCAAGCCAAGGATCGTTTTGTTATTTACCGGGATATTCATAATGACTTATCATTCCTCATACTCAATTGTGATTAGAAGAATTGTATGGAAAATAAAGTTTGTGCGCTTGGTGTTCTTCTACTTAACTGGTTTGGACTTGTCGCAAACTAGGAATCATTCACTATTTGCAGCTGCTTTTGCTAAAGTTCAAAGTAACAATGCTGAGAATCTTGGTAATGAGGCATCAAAACCAGTGCGCTTTACTTATGTTATTTATGAAAATCAAAGGAGATGGCTTGGTATTGGCTGGACTAGTAACTTGTTATCCTATGAGAGAACACCATGGACAGATGAATTTCTCAATGAGAGCAGCTCAATTGATACTTTCAAACTTCCAAATACTTCAAACAACAGCGACATTTCACTAGTGGGGTCAAATATGAATGGTGCAACTTGGAGATGGGTAGACAAAGCATGGAGATTGGATTTAACCAATGACGGCGCAATCACATTACCAGCGTCAAAGCACTCCAAAACAACTGCAAATCCAACAGCAGACGAAGGCTATATTTATTACGACAATTTGTGGAAAAAACCCTCAACTGAAGATACATTTTCCAAATATACCAGAAGAAGAAGATGGATTAGAACTGCAGAATTAGTATACGAGAATGCCCCTAACCAAGGAGGTGTGTCAACGGATACGACAAAATTGACAAGTTCTGGTGATTCGGTGAAGGCTACAGGTACAGATTCAAGGAAAAACTTGAGATTTGCTGCTGACGTCTCGGTGAAAGACGATGATGAGAAAAAGGAGAAGGAGAAGGAGAAGGAGAAGGAGAAGGAGAAGGAGAAGGAGAAGGAGAAGGAGAAGGAGAAGGAGAAGGAGAAGGAGAAGGAGAAGGAGAATAAATTGGAAACGGAGTTGACCGATAAAAAGAATCTATAGGTTTTTCATTTTTTCTTTTCCTTTTCCTCTCCATTTTTACATACTTACATTACTTTAAACAGTAAAGGCCCCTCTTTTTCAGCCCCATTCTCTCTCTCTCTCTCTCTCCCCCCCCCCCCTTGTAAGTTGTAGAGTATTTTGAATCTATAACAATCGTGCATAATCAATTAAGAATGAGCTGATTTATCTCAACAATCTGTACAGTCGGATGTTTTCGGCGTAGCTTAGTTATTGGTTATTACTTCGGCGATCTCCGAACCACTAACCAATTTTTTAACCGCGCAAGTTTACTAATTTTTCAACCAAAGTGATTCACGATAACGAAATTGATACGGAATTAGTTTATAAATAGCGAGCACTGGGCTCTTTCTTTTCTCTTTCTTTTCTCTATTTCAACCTGTAGACAAGAAGAATGTCAGAATTGTTCGATAGCTCTTACGGAAAAGCCAACGTCAAGTTTCTCAAGGTCAAAAAGGACCCATCAGATCCCCAACATCAGGATGTTCTTCAAGCTAACGTGCAAGTCTTGTTAAGAGGTAAATTTGACAAATCGTATACAGACGCTGACAATTCGTCAATTGTTCCCACGGATACGGTCAAAAACACAATTTTAGTCGAAGCCAAGACTCATAATGTATGGCCAATTGAATCATTTGCCGCTCATTTAGCTAACCACTTTACATCCAAATATGCTCAAGTTGAAGGTGTTGAAATTTCCATTGTTCAACAACTATTTACTAGGATCAAATTGAATGGGAAAGAACACCCACATTCATTCAAATACGATGGACCGGAAACACGTGAAACATCTTTGAGTTACGACAAAGCAACCAAAAAATTAACATTATCGTCCTCGATCAAAGGCTTGACTGTTTTGAAATCAACAGGATCGATGTTTTATGGCTATAATGTATGCGACTACACCACTTTGAAACCAACAAAGGACCGTATATTATCGACAGATGTTTCCTCAACGTGGACATTTGATTCGAAAAAAATCGGTTCGTTGAACGATATTATTCAAAGAGGACAAATCTTTGACAATGCATACAAAAAGGCTAGAGATGTAACTTTGGAATTATTTTGTACTGAAAACTCACCATCGGTTCAAGCTACAATGTACAATATGGCAGAAAAGATTTTGAAAAACGTTGATGAGATAGCTACTGTGACTTATGTTTTGCCTAATAAGCACTACATTTTGTTTGATTTGGGATGGAAGGGAATCAAGGAAAACAATGAATTATTTTATCCATCATCTGATCCAAATGGGTTGATCAAATGTACTGTTGGTAGAAAAGGTCAAAAGGCCAAATTGTAAAATGCCCCTGTCAACTCTAGATTTGTTAGTTTGTAATTTGCATTTAAATAAAAGAGTTAAAAAGAAATGAATAGGTTTCAGTTCTCAACTTAAGCCTCTGATCCAAAAGAGCATACACCCATTCGATTGATGAAAAATTTCTGTTTGGGTGCAAAATTCCCCTGTCAATTTTCTCTCATCTCGCGGCTCTCTAAGAGAAGTGAAAAATTGCAAGATGATCACACAAAAGAGAAGAAGCACTTTGAAGTTTGATAGGTCTGTATGTTTACTGGGGAAAATGTCATCTAGACAGGTCTTATTATCCGTTCTAGCGACGGCCGCTGTCACAGCAACTCTTGTAGAGGTATATCATGCTTATAGAAAACATACGAAACAGGAAAAGCCCTCTCCCACCATCACCACTGGGACCATCAGTGCACAGAACCAATATCCAGAAGAATTAATTCAAGAGCAATTGGCAAGAAACTATGCGTTTCTAACTGAAGAGGGTATGAGGAAAGTACGTAAACAAAGAATAGTGATAGTTGGTGCAGGTGGAGTGGGGTCATGGGTTGCTACGATGCTTGCACGATCGGGAGTTGAAAAATTGCGAATCATTGATTTTGACCAAGTTTCCTTGAGCTCATTGAATCGCCACTCTGTAGCCACATTGAAAGATGTCGGGATATCTAAGGTTGAATGCTTGAAAACACATTTGTTGGAAATCGTACCATGGATAGATATTGAAGTTTATAAAAAATTATGGAATTTGGAGCTGGCGGATGAATTAATTTTGGGTAATTCTTTTGAACCAACTTTTGTGGTTGATTGCATCGACAACTTGGATACAAAATGCGATTTGCTTACGTTTTGCTATCAAAAGAATATCCCTGTTGTTTCTTCGGGTGGTGCTGCTACAAAGTCCGACCCCACAAGAATTAATTTAGCTGATATTTCCAAAACTGAGGAAGATCCGCTCACAAAAAAGATTCGAGTCATTTTGAAGAAAAGAGGTATATTAGAAGGTATCCCAGTTGTTTTCTCAGCCGAAAAGCCTGATCCCCGTAAGGCGAAGTTGTTACCATTACCTGATGAAGAATTTGAAAAGGGACAAGTTGATCAATTATCCGCGCTTAAGGATTTCCGAGTAAGAATTCTTCCTGTCTTGGGAACAATGCCCGGTATGTTTGGGCTTGCGATAGCTACATATATATTAACCACAGTCTCAGGGTATCCCATGGAGCCAATAGAGGGTAAAAACAGATATAAAGTGTACGATGATTTAATAAAAAGCTTAGGTGCTCAACAATATCGGATAGGCGAAGAAGATCAAAGAATTCGAATTTCAACCCAGGACGCTAGCTACTTATTAGAAGAGGTCTTTAGAGGAAAATCACCAATTTCAAATCACTCATCAAGATTAACTTTAAGTAGATGGGACCCTTCAAAGGAGATTAGCTTGCAAAATGTTGTTATAATGACAAAAGAAGAACAAAGAGTCCACGAAAAAAGAGTTCTACTTGGAGGCGAATCCATAGAGAATGTATATTCAAAGCCTGTTCTTGATTTGGTAAAACAAAGACTCGAAGATGAGGCTTATTACTCGCAATTTCGATAAGAGAAGGCGCTTTCCACAAAATAGACGTACCCCCTCAACTATAGCAAATAGAAAAAGTTCTCTAATTTAGTAGCAAGGGTTTTGAATAGGCTGCGAAAAAGGATCTCAAATTTGGCAGAGAATAAAAGAACAATTTTTTTTTTCAGCCAAATACAATCCATCTTAACTCCCCGTTCTTTAACATTTCCAAAAACCCCCCCCCCCCCCCCCTCCTTTTCTCCTCTAGCGACGACTCAGGATACAATGTATTCTTATAATCCAATTAGACGAATTGGTTTTTGTCTAGGTCTTGGCCGTGCACCACCATCCAAGGTAGCCTCTTGTATCTTTCGTAGATTTCAATCTAGAGCACCACCATTAAAGAAGGCACCGCAGGGCATAAAAGCATTAATGAAAGAATACGGATACCCCGCACTTGGAGTATATTTTGCACTATCAATGGTTGATTTGCCGATATGCTATGTTCTTGTACATTCTCTAGGAAAGGAGAAGATTGAATATTATGAAAACAAAGTAAAGCAACAATTTGGGTATGGGATGAGTGATGATGAATTGGCCAAGAAACAGGAAATTGAGGAAATACAACTGAATATAGACAAACAGCAGCAACAACAGCAGCAGCAGCAACAACAACAACAACAACAAAAGGAGGAGCAATCAAAAAGCATGTTGGGTTTCTTAGCAAGTCAATTTTCATGGACTGAGTTTGTCATTGCTTATGGATTACACAAGAGTTTGATATTTATCAGATTGCCTATAACTGCAGCTATTACACCGGGGATAGTCAAAATCCTTAGACTGTGGGGTTTTAGAATTGGAACTGATAAGTTTAGCACCACTGCGAATCTTGCAAAAGATTTGGCTAAAAGTGGATATAAGGATATCACCGCAATGAATCCGAGATTTGGTAGTCGACCAGGGAAGAAAAAATGGTGGTGGTTCTTTTAAAGAATAGACATGTACTGTATTTGTATATATAAAAAACATTGAAAACTTTCAACTATCCTTTAGGACACTCTATTGTACTTTTTTGTTACATATATATCTGTATATGTATATAAATATGTGAAGTTTTTTCACTTCTCACCCACCCCAACACACGCTATCTCACTCAATCTATATCCCCAATACCTTCTTCATCCTTTCATATACAAAGAAAGAACAAGCCACCATAGGAACAACCTTCATATACCCAATACTTAACCCAATAAAGAACCCCCTGAATCCATTTTCTTTGTAAATCAATTTAGCAGTTTGTTTAAAGCTTAAGAAATTACCATTATTTATGGCTCCACCAACTTGCATTCTTCTTCTAATAACTTCAAAAGGGTATGCAGCAGTCTGAGAGAATAAGCCTGCTAGTCCTCCAGCAAATAATTGGGCGTGTGCCTTCAATGAAGCTCTTGATTCCCGTGTAGATTTCGTCTTTTGGTAAACGGAGTCGCCTCTTTTGGTCTGTGGTTGGACTGTGTATTTTGCCAAGTATTTACTGCGCAAAGCATCATGCAACAAATCATGAGTATAAAAACTCACACCAGCATAAGGAATCATCCCCAATATGGTTGGAGCAAACCCTCGATAAAAATTACTCACTTTTTGCACTCCCTTGGGCAAGAAATGTCTTGTTATTCGATACCACTCGGGATCGTTTTTTCTAATTGGCGGGTTTTCGTTGTATATCAATTTAACAATTTCCCATACTTTGCTACTGGGACGTTGATTTTGGCGACTGTGATGATGATGATGCGTATACAGGTAATGTGTAGGGTGTACTTTTAAATGCACTAGATTTTTAGTTTCAAATGCTAGTCTCACTCGCACCAAGTCCAAAGGGTATGTGAAAAACACTGAGGCTAATCCCGATAACGAACCAGCCATAAATCTCCTTCCTGCAGTTTCGTATAAATCATTGGGTATTAAAACTTGTCTTATTTGCTCATAAGCGACAAATTTAATTGCGGCATAAGGAAATATCCTTACTAATGTTATGGAGTGTCCTTGATAAAGGCCTCGGATTCCGTCGCTTTTCCAGATCCATTTGCCAGCATCGATCAATCCGTGAAATGTGCCTCGATATTTGATAAACTCGGGATTAGAAGTTTGGAAAAGGATCTTGATTCGATCTAGTGGCGCAACAAGAGTCTTGGCGCAGCACCCGGCCATACCTCCTGCTATACCCAGTAGCATCACATACTCCAAACTTTGTTTGTCTATGACTTTGATACTTTCCAAGGGAGTAGATTGGTCGTTAATGTAGTGACCTGGTTGTGGTTGTGATGATTGTATGTTGCCGCTACTTGTCACTGGCGGTGTCGGTACTCTCGATGTCATTAATATACCGTCATTCGGTACTCTCGATGTCATTAATATATCATTCAGTGCAGATGTCATTAACATACCGTCGTTCAGTGCAGATGTCATTAATATACCGTCGTTCAGTGCAGATTGTGTCAGTTTCGAGTGTGTTGCATTTCGTAGTATGGGGTTTTCTGACATTATCGACAATGAAAAACTTTGCAATCTGGGGTAAAGAAAAAATTTTGTTCTCTTCTCCTAATGAAGAAGGTCAGTTTCAGCTTCAAGCTTTGCTTATTGGAGCTTTAGGGGGAAAATATCAAGTGGGGAGGCAAGGAAACAAAAAGAGACAAATGAAAATGCTAGTATATAAACATGTAAAAACCTGCTGCTTCAAGTCGAAAACTCCCAGATATAACTGTACTCTATATCTTTATATCTCTGTGTATAGTTTCAAAGAATTAATTAACAATAATCTGACCCGTTTCGTGGTGGCTGAATTTTCTTCCTCTGGGCGTTTTCTTTCGTAGTAGAGTGTGGCCACTTGGTAGCTATAATAATAAGGCATTAAATACTTTTTCCGTATCTCGAGAGAGGGTAGAACAGGCGGATTATTGCAGAAAAAGCATTGGCAAAACAGGTTGAAAGGGTTATTGTCAAATAATAATAATGAATTACCAATCAGAGGATATGTATTGACACTATCGACACTATCGACACTATCGAGCGGAGCGAGATAGTGGAGCACGCTAACTGCCACCGACACTATCGACACTATCGACACTATCTCACTCTGCTCGATAGTGGAGCACACTAACTGCCACCGACACTATCGACACTATCTCACTCTGCTCGATAGTGGAGCACACTAACTGCCACCGACACTATCGACACTATCTCACTCTGCTCGATAGTGGAGCACACTAACTGCCACCGAGACTATCGACACTATCGAGCAACACTAGCTTCTTAAAACACTACTCTACTCTCTCTTCTCTTTCGATAGTGTCTACAAAGTGTTGCTCCACTATCGAGCAGTGCGAGACAGTGGAGCAGACTACACCGACACTAGTCCCTTTTGAAAACGCCATTATTTCCTGTAAAGTATACACTTTACTCTTTACACTTTATAGTTTCTGGTTCCACTTACACTTTACAGTTTCTTGTTCCACTTACACTTTACAGTTTTTGGTTTCTACTTACACTTTACAGTTTTTGGTTTTTACTTACCAGTTTCTAGTTTCTAGTTCCCGGTATTTAAACTTTGTGTTGTATTATATCAATGTTCCTTTTTCTTTTGTATTAATGAGCCGCAGGAAAAAAAAACAAATCCGGTAATTTTATTGTTTGTTTTTGTTTTTGTGGGGTAGAACTGAAATGCGATGAGGCATGAATTTTTGATACAACAATATTCATAGACGACCATTCCATACACACCAAGTTCACAACACGTGAGAAGACGGGTTATGTAAATGATAGTCCATCATCGAGCACACACTATCGAGCAAACACTATCAAGCAAACACTATCGAGCAGAAACTATCGAGCAGAAACTATCGAGCAGAAACTATCGAGCAGAAACTATCGAGCAGAAACTATCGAGCAGAAACTATCGAGCAGAGCGAGATAGTGAAGCAACACTTTGTACACATAATCTCGCTCTGCTAGATAGTGGAGCAACACTTTGTACACATAATCTCGCTCTGCTCGATAGTGGAGCAACACTTTGTACACATTATCTCGCTCTGCTCGATAGTGGAGCAACACTTTGTACACATTATCTCGCTCTGCTCGATAGTGGAGCAACACTTTGTACACATTATCTCGCTCTGCTCGATAGTGGAGCAACACTTTGTACACATTATCTCGCTCTGCTCGATAGTGGAGCAACACTTTGTACACATTATCTCGCTCTGCTCGATAGTGGAGCAACACTTTGTACACATTATTTTACATTTTTTATAGTCCGTTTCATTATATGTATGTATATGTAGATTTTTTTTTTTTAGATAGTAATAGTACAATACAAAAGATCTCAAAAATATTGGAATAATTGGACAGCTTCTTTAGCAAAATCAACAACATTGTCAAACAACAGCAATAATGATGATGATAATAATAATAATAAAAAAAAGTAAAACCAACAAGTACTGGCAAGACTTAACAACTAGCAACGTAACCTAGCTAAAACAAAGGTAAAATGGAATCCCCTTTTATATTTCATATATATATATAAAAAAAAAAGGAGGAAAAAAAAAAGGTAATCCAGTTATCCACATACATGCTAACGATGGTGATCAACTGGAGATGCACTGGTAGGAGGCCTATAACCGGATGTTCTATCTTTATGGTAACTAGAAGGCGATCTTCCTCTAATGACCAAAGGCGGAGATTCAACTGATCCTAATAGTATAGGCTGAATTTGTAAATCTTCATCTTCAACAATCCCCAATAATTCACAACTTAATGTGAAGTATCTAGCTGAAGTCAGGGTACTTTTAACTCTAATTGAACTTGTAAATTGTATTCTCTCAAAACGAGCCACCTTGGAAATTGAGTCACTAGGGTAATTTCTTAAAATTGATGAATCAGTTTGGCTGTTCAAATTATAATCATTATAATACTGATTTCTATCAAAAAAGAAAATCTTATTCATATGCTCAATTTTGCCACCATTACGCTTATTGCAACTTGCCCGAACGGTATCGTGGTCTGGCAAGTCTCCAGGTAACGCCGGGTATATAGGTGGAGGAAATTGTGGTCCTTTGTCTCTTTTTGCAGTATGTTGAATTAGTGAAATGGCAACATCATCATCGGAACATTTGGCAACTAATCTAATGGCAAAATAACTAATGTCTAATCTGGTTTCTCCTGCATGTTGGGAGTGATGAGGATGATGCGGATGGTTGTGTGGCTGGACAAGAGATGCAGGTTTGGACCCATTGTGTCCGTGTCCATTCATACCCTGGTTTTTTGATGAAGCATCGTATGTGTAAAACTTATTCTCCAAAAACCGATTAAAGTCCAAGTTTTGGAAATTGAAGGAAGCAACCAATGTGAAATAGTTACGCTTATACCCAATCCAAGTACCGGTTTCTCCCATTTCGAACCCACGATCTATTCTCGCATGCAACTGCGGCACGACCGGCATATCATTGGATTTTAGGTATATGTGTTGGTGTTGTTCCATCATACCAAATGGTGGTCCAATTCGGAATAAATCACTTGATCTAGGGGCAACTTTCCTAGTGGCATTTTCCATAATTTCATTTTGACTGGCTCTGGCTAGCATCTCCATGTGATGCTGTTGAGCTAATGAGTGCGCATCAATTGCACCTTGATCGTGTCCTTGTCCTTGTCCTTGTCCTCGCCCTTGTCCTTGTCCTTGCCCTTGCCCTTGTTGTTGTTGCTGTTGCTGAAGTTTTAATTGTTGTTCTTTTTGTTTCTTTGTTTGACGTGGCTGTCTGGTATTCCTTATCTGCTGGGCTTGTGCCTGTGCTTGTTGCTGCCCTTGGATTGACGGTTGCGGTGTAGCTTGTGGAGTATGATGAAGAGATTGAGCTATCGGGTTATGTGCAAGATGGTGAAGCTGCGGTGGCGCTATTGGCGCCGGAGCTTGAGTTGTAGGTATTTGATGACCTAGATGATGCAATTGTTGTTGTTGGGTTTGCAGCTGATATGCCATTGGGTTGAATTGGAGGTTAAGCTGCTCATGTGCATCGTGCCCCGTAGTGCTAGACATGGAATTAGTAGCACCCGGTAAATGAGGCAACATATGTTGTTGAGCTTGAGCTTGTGTATAATGTTGCTGTTGAGCATATGGATTTGGTGTTAACAACTGGTGATGCAACTGTTGATGGTGAAGTTGTTGCTGTTGTTGTTGTTGCTGCTGCTGCTGTTGTTGTTGTTGTTGTTGCTGATGATTTTGAACTCCATAATGTGTTAATGGAACACCTCCTTGAGTGGTAGCAGCAGCTGTCTGTTGGTAAGGTTGGGGAGTATGCAGTTGTGAATGAGACAAATGCAGCTGTTGCTGCTGTTGCTGTTGTTGCATAGAATAAGGATGAAACATTTGTTGCAGTTGAGGAAGTGTGTGCATTTGATGGAGGTGTTGCATATGTTGCTGTTGTGGAAGATGTGGTTGTGTGTGAACTCCATTTACATGAGCTGTTGACACCGGACCTAGCCTACTTGTATCATATAAATGAGAATTCTGAAGTGGTTGGTGCTGCTGCTGCGATAGTGGTGGTGGTGGTTGTGATTGACCAACAACGGTTCTGGAACGTTGACTAGTCACAGGTGTGCCTGCTGCTGAAAGTTGGTGCTGCAGCTGGTAATGTTGTTGATGTAACGAATCGTCGGCTTTTAATCCACCACGATGATGCATACCTCCTCCTACATTAACCGAAGAAGCGGCCTCACCAGCTGAAATAGCAGAATCTTCATTTGCCAAGGTCATCATCCTTTACCAACCTCCAAAAAAAAAAAAAGGCAGGCGGGGGGGGACAGTAGGTTTTGTATGTATCTATCTTTAGGGGGGAACAGTAGATTTTGTATGTATCTATCTTTAGGAAAAACTGTAGGTTTTGTATGTATATATCTTTAGCGGCAACTGTTTTTCACAACTCAGCGACGTTGTCCCTACTGTTGGTGCTATCCTTGGATGCTATAGTTGGTGATGGCTTTGGACACTATAGTTGCTTCTGTTCCTAACTGTTACCTGCAAAAAAAAAAACAGGCGGGGGGGGAACAGGTTTTGTATGTATATATCTCTAGCGGCAACTATTTTTCACAACTCAGCGACGTTGTCCCTACTGTTGGTGCTGTGCTTGCTTCTATTCCTAACCGTTGTTTTGGTTTGTTACTGAAAACTTTCACTGATAGAAGAAAAAAAAAAATCTAATGTTTAATTTTTCTTTGTGTTAAACAAATAGGAAAAAAACGATCAAAGAAAAAGGTAAAACAAAATGTCGAGGGCCCACAGACAAATCAGGGAAAATATGTGTAGGCTGGGTTATTTTCTATCGCTAAAAGTGACTTTAGCTAAATATATCTAATCCAAAAGATAACTTTTCTCTCTCTTTTGTCTTTCTCTCTCAAACTTTGTTGAAAGAAAGCTCTTTGTAAATTTTTGATCTGTGATGTCTCTGTCTCTTTCCCTGTAACTTTCTTTTTTTTTTTTTCTTTTAAAAATAAAAATAAAAAAAAAAAAAAAAAATTTGGTATTTGTGTCTTTGAGTCTGATGATTTTGGTCGTGCACCTTTGTTACCAAAGTGATGGGATTGATGAGATTGGTATAAGTATAAAAATAACAAAATAATCCACCAAACACAGGTGGGTGGGGAGGCTAGTGAGATAGTGGGTGGGAGGCTAGTGATAAAGAAAGAATTCTATTTGAATTGTTAACTGAATGGTGTAGATATTGTACAAAGGGGGGAAGGGGGGGGAGGGGAAGGGAGGGGGGTGTTTTGGTTATTTCTGATAGACTTGTGAGGAGGAGTTTGTATCTATCACTAATTTTTCAAAACTGAATTTAAGCTGGGTCTTAACCGGGTTCGGGTTCAGTTTGACTAGTAACTAGTGGCACGCGAGTTCAGGCTCGGTTATGTTTGACTAGTGACTAGTGACACACGGGTTTGATACTTGTGTCAGCTTTATCACTGATTTTCAAATAAAATCGATGTTGATTTTTTTTTTTCCCAGTTTCTTTGCAATCTATTCTCTTACTCCTACTTTTTTTTTTGCAAACACACGGGTTCAATAAATCGAGTGTTTATAGTAAAACACAAATCCGTGTGTCTATGTAAAAGATTGGTTTGATATTGTGTTTTTGCTGCTGGTAGATAGCAGTATACGTCAGTATGTGTCAGTAAGCGTCAGTAAGTATCAGTAGATTTTGTTGAAAAGAAAGAAAGTCAATATTAAAAAAATGAAAAGACAAATTTTTCACCTTGCTGGAAAAAAATGATTTTGTGAAGAGATTGGATGAGACAAATCACATAAATTTGCAGAGAGCATAACACCTACAGATTTTTTTTTTTTTTTTACATCAAGCATAACAAGTTTGGGAAAGGAAACATATGGAAAAGGCATTAAAAGTAATTACTTAGAAGACAAGATAATCTAGAGTTGACGATAATCAGAGTTGAAGTACAATTTGAGATGGCGCAGCCTTTTCTTTAATTTTGTTTCTCCAATTATTGATGGTTTTAAAATTGGAATCCTCATGTGAGATGTGTAAATCCAGCAAGTCGCATTTTCTAAGTCCTCTTGTACTTACTCACCTTTACCTCGGCAGAACAGGCTACTTGCAATAGAGACTGTAGCTACTCTTATTACCCTATTTCTACTTAACATCGCTGTGTGTTGTCTTTTGGTTTTGTCCATTGCGACAATCCAAAAAAAAAAAAAAAAAAAAAACGTATCTTTTTTTTTTTCAATTTTGTGCCAACGGCAAATAATTTGCAACTTTTACATTTCGGTTAATATGCTAAGTAAAATATAGAGGATGGGATGAGGCTAGAGAGGGAGAGAGAGAGAGAGAGAGAGAGAGAGAGAGTGTGTGTGTGTGTGTGTGTGTAGAAAATAGAGGACAAGTAGAAATTATGAAACACAGGGGGGGGACAAAAGCCAACAATACAACACGGGTTTTGTATTGAGAAAGATGAAACAGATTTGATTATTATCATGCTTTTTCTCCCACTTTTTCTTTCGTCTTTCCTGTTATACCTTCTTACCATCTTTTGCATTGTTGTACTGCCACAAAAAGTTAAAACCGATAGCGTTATTGAACTCTGAATTTCATTATAAGATGATTAACATTTACACTTTTGTGGTTAACATTAAAAATGCCGTTAAAAAAACTGAAAGAGCGCTTTTTCGTTTAACCGAAAAAGAAAAACCTTTTTTGTGTTGCATTTGTTTTAGTACATGGTCAAGTGTAGTATTATGTTACTACTACAACAATGGCATAGATCGCTTGTGTCTATGTAGTAAAGCAACTATCACAGCAACTACAAAATAAATCCATTTTTGTTTTGAGAGCTCAAATGTTGAAATAAAAAGGTACAATGGTAGAAGAGCAACGATTGATTTATTTTTTTCCCGTTTTGAAATTCCAGAGTTTTTGCATTAGATGCCTATTACGTTTTTTATCCATTTCCGTTAAGACTTACGTCAATCTTTAGTAGCATATGGAGGGGCAGACTAATTGAGATTTATTTCTAAGTTGAGGTTTTTCCAAGCAGATAGATTAATAGAGGTTTTTCCAAGCAGATAGATTAATAGAGGTTTATTTAAGCAGATTGTTTTAACATATGGAGGGGTAGATAGGTTTATTTCTAAGTAGATTGTCTTTTCACTTTTTTGATCCTCGGCAAATTCCTTTTATGGGAGGATTATGTGGTATCTAGCCTTACACTATTGTGTGGCTTGTAGTGGCTTATAACATTTTGAGCTTTTCTGGTTTAAAGTTTTTGAGGTTTGCAAAGATATCACCTATTATTCAGGAACCACTTGTATAGTCTACAAGTCTCAAAACTGATTAAACCGTAACTGTGTCTAGAACTGGAATTTGTAACAATTTGATACAAAAAAAAAAAAGAAAGCGAATTAGTTTAAAGAAGGCTCAATTACAGAAATTGACTAAATAAAAATAGATTTAGATAGTTTATAAATTGGTTTGTAGAAAAGCAATAGAAGGAAAAGCAATGGAAGGAACATTAATAGATTTAGATAGTTTATGAATTAGTTGGAAAAAGCAATAGAAGGAAATTAATAAAGGAAAGTCAATAAAGAAAAATTAATAGAAGAAAGTCAATAGAGGAAAATTAATAAGGAAAATTAATAAGGAAAATTGATAGCTTTAGAAACTCCCCCCACACAGATTTGAGTGGATTATAATCCACAACAATAACAGTAATTTTTATCAAACTATTTATTCTTAGAGTCTTGAATTGTGTAACCTAAAGACACAGGGCTATTAGAATGTCAACGAGATGTATTAAGCGCAATTTAAGCAATTTAAACGAGAACAATAAAAGTTGTAGAATTTTGAATAAACATTTGCAATCAAGCCCGTGTATAGAGTGACCTTTTTTGATGTCAAGCATGCATAGTGAGGAACATTTTGATTGTATCCGACACTAGCGAGCAAAGCGAGCTAGTGTCTCTAATCAGTGCTGCTCCACTATTGAGCAAAGCGAGCTAGTGTCTCTAATCAGTGCTGCTCCACTATTGAGCAAAGCGAGCTAGTGTCTCTAATCAGTGCTGCTCCACTATCTCGCTTTGGTCGATAGTGTCGTAACAAGCTACAAAATGTTGCTCGATAGTGTCGTAACAAGCTACAAGAGATTCTTCTTACAAGTACAACTCTATCCGTATTCGCATCTTTTCTCTACCCATCATTTACCATCACCTTTACACCAATCACAAACAGGTTTAATGCGTCTCCTCGAATGATAACCAATGCTTTTCTCGCATTGTCCCATTTGTCTTTTCGTTCGCGCTCTAGCTCTGCGCACTTGTCTCTGCTGCGCACAATAAGATTTACATCCTTTGCTTTCCTTTTGATAATTTCGCGCTCTGCACTTTGGTTTCTTGTCTCGTTTCTAAACAATAGTTTCTACACTTTTGAGGTTTCTACGCTCCTTTGCTTCTTATTTGATGGTTGAAAAATCGAATCGTTTAAATCAAAAACGAAAAAAAAAAAAAGCATCTCAAGTTTTTTCAGCTTATATTAATCGTCTTTCTGAATGAACGAATACTGAGCAAGGAAGCTGGTCTATTGAGTTGAAAAGAAGAGAAAAAGAGTGTTGACACAAGGTAATCTCATCTTGAAGAAGCAGAGGAAAAGAAACGGTAAACTAAGCTGGAAGGCAGAGAAACGGTAAACAAAGCTGGAAGGCAGAGAAACGGTAAACAAAGCTGGAAGGCAGAGAAACGGTAAACAAAGCTGGAAGGCAGAGAAACGGTAAACAAAGCTGGATAGGCAGAGAAACGGTAAACTAAGCTGGATAGGCAGAGAAACGGTAATCTAAGCTGGATAGGCAGAGAAACGGTAATCTAAGCTGGATAGGCAGAGGAACGATAAACTAAGCTGGAGAGGCAAAGTCACTTTCCGTTTCTTTCCCTTTCTAATGCATCAATCACCGACAAGTATCAAGAATTCAGGATCAACCATAGTATCCTCCGCCGCCACCTCGTCGTCCACATCTTCGTCATACATAAAATCATCGTTGACTGATACGCATGCTGCTCAAGCTGTATCTATACAACAACAACAACAACAACAACAACTGCTGCTGCTGCTGGTTGAACCGCAACTGCAAAGGTTAAGCAAGACTCGATTGCAACAATTACAATCGATTTCAGCTTCTTCGCAAACTACCTCATATCACCATCACTATTACCACCATTCGAACTTAAAGAGCAACGGGAACGGGAACGGAAACGGAAACGGAAACGGTGTTGAAAAGCTGCTGCACCATTATCAACACCCGACAAATGTAAATGAAATTTTATTTCAACTGAATAGCCAATCCTCAGCTATTGAGCATCACCATCATTACCACCACCATCATCATCATCATTCACCTTCTTCGCCATATTCCTTTTTCCCAACATCATCCAGCTTGAGGGATATCCTTTCCCTTGTGTTTGTCATGCTTGCACTACCACAATCATGCTCTTTGGTTTTCTGCATATTGTACTTGATGCTAGGCTCGGATTTCATGGATGGGAAATTCTTGATTAATTTCTTATTACCTCCTGAACATAAATCTGTTTATAAAGGATTCAAGACTTTATCAATTTCAGTATTGAAATTCACAATCATTGATTCAGTAATCTTTTTAACATTGACCAAAATCATCAAGAAGAAGAATTATTTCAATTACTTCATTTTCTTATCAAAATCAATAGTATCGAGCGAGTTGATCGGTTCATCTTCAATCAATTATATTACGTCCATTTCAAGCAAGAAAATTATGACTAAAGTCCAATATAATGATAAAAGTAAGTTGTTTTTTAATAATAATCTTGTTAATGCCTTTTTTTGCTTTATTATTATCAACTACGTCAATTATTTGTTAAACTGGTTTCACTTTACATCTGTCAATCTGGATTCCACACCTCATACTCATCCCCATCATATAACGTTTTTCCAAATCATCCAGGATAAGATACTACCAGCCAATATAGCATATATCAATACGTTCAATTTCAATGACTTAAAGATACAGGTTTATTTATTTTTATCGATACATATCATTTATCGAGCTATGTTTAGTAGGAAGTCAACTATAATGCAAAATTCAATACCCAATATTGCAGGTGAAGAAGTTACAGTGAATGCCGATCTGAATAGATTGTTAGATATTGAAATCAATATAGACCCAAAAAATAGTTCTATTACAAATTTTCAAAGCAATCGGAACTCAATAGCGTTTAAGAATTTTGAGAACTTCATAGTTTCGCCGTTTCAAAGTAAACTTACAAAACTAAAAAACAGAATGAGAGCATCTTCAGTGTCGAAACCAATTATTGCTTCGAAAAGCACTCCAAGTAACGTTTCTGCTGCTACTACTACTGTTGCATCGGCGACGGCGGCTACAACAGCTACAGCAGCAGCTACAGCAGCAGCAGCAAATACTACTACAACTACAACTACTACAACTACATCATCAACATCATCTGCTACTTCAAGGTCTTTAACAACTACCACAATCTCCCCCAATGTCACCATCATTGAAAACACAATTGTTGTACAGCCATTTTGGTCCATCATTGCTGCTTGTAAAGCCATGTTGAAGAAGTCTTATTTGTTTAATGGAGAGCCAACAAAGAAGAAAAGAAATCAAGTAAAAGCACGTCCAATTGTGCAAAAAGAACTCACACCCATGGCTGTAGTTGCAATTGACTCAAATAAAGTGGTTTTCAAAAATCTAACCCTGAAAATAGTTTTCGAGAATCTTTCCATAAAATTGAACAATATCAACTGGTCATATTTCAAGCATTTCACACATGAAGGTAGTTTCTTCATTGTTATTTATGGATTAACACCACTTTTCCAATATGAAGTAGAAATTTTCAACAATGACGAACTTGTCGACAATTTTCTCGTTAATACAACAAATGGAGAAGACGAGATAAGCAATCAGTCGTTAACAGAAACTTCCTCGTTGATTACATTACAAACATCGCTTGGTTCTACAATGGCCAAAATTGACAGTGTAAAACAAAAGTTAAAAAAGTACAAGAAGGATGAAAACAAAAAAATTGGCGATTTGAAAAACTCAATCGATTTACTAAAGAGCAAAATCTCAAAATATAACAATGCTAAACCGGTGAATGAAAATCGTGTATGTGGGAAAATTAAAGGGTTGAAGCACTCAGTTATACAATTGGAGAACGAAATAGAATGCATCAAAAATGAAATAGCCCAAGTTCAACAAGAAGAGAATCAGCTTCAAGAACAATTTACTATTCAACAAAACTCCCAAAATAAAGAAATTCAGTCATTGGAAAAAGAATATTTTGATCATGAGTCAAAGCTTAAAGATCTCAAGACTCAATTTTCTAAAACAAAACAAGAGTTAAACCAATGCTCCTTAAAACTTCAGAAGCTTCTCATGAAACAAACTTCAAAACAAGAAGAACTTAAACTTATTCAACAAGAATTCAAATATTTGAAAAAGAATGAAATTTTGAACAAGTTTACAAGAAGGATTAAACGGACAGCTGAAAAATTCGAAACTATTTTGCCCAATATTATCCAAGAAACAGAACTTTTGAAAATTGAATGTAGTGAATTGTTAGTCAATTGCAATGGTAACAATAATAGTGATGATGATGAAGAAGATGATGATTATGTACATGTATAAAGGTAAGGAAAGGAAAGGAAAAGAGAAGAAAGGAAAAGAATATTGTACCATAAACTGAATCTGTGGCTGCACTATCTTTGGCAACACACTCTAGCCTTTGTGCCCAACTCTGTTTTCTCCATACCTAATGCAATAGTCATGCAAACACATTTCCAAACTCCATATTTCACTTTCTATGGTCCGCATTTCTAAGGTCTTCCAGTATCCCCTCTCCAATCATATGAAACCCCCTATTGAAGTACAACAACCCACCGGATTTACCTCGGTTTCCGTTGTTTACAATCTGTAACACTTCAACAATCCAAATTTCATGTTGATCAACTTGGAAATTACGCTGACATTTGCATAACATGACCACTTCGGCCTCATTGAGCACAGGAACTTCCACTTTTGCCTCTAACATTTCCAAAAACTTGTAATCTTTATCCAATGTCAAATCGCGAAACGGCAACGTCATTTCGTGAAACACCTCGCCATCCTCCTCCACTTGTGCATCTTCGTCGGGTCTCCATTTCTTGCCCCTGGTGTCTACCTTGACGCCGCGGGCAAAGACTCGACTCAAATAAGCTCCTTGATGTGTAGGCGGCATCAAGTGAAGTGCCAAGTATCCATATTCATGTAAATTAACCGAAGTGTATGATGGTAAATGCAAATTAAATTGGAGTAATGGTCTAGGATAAACGGACAAGGAGCATACTGAGCCAAGTGTCATTCCATGCAACTGTGATCTCGGCAGTAAAGGTAGCGAGGTCGTGGCGGCGGTTGTTGTTGTTTCAGCATCTGGGGTATTACTCATAGGAATTGCTGATGTAAGTATCATTGCTGGAGAAGCCATTCGCGACATGGTTAGTCGAAATTGTTCAGCTACAACATTATGCAGATGGTATGATACACCTATAGTAATAGGCGATTGTCGAACATTTAAAGTGGTAAAGTGTCGTATAAACTGAATGCTTCGGGATACTGTCATGGAAAAAGTGTAAAAAAGCGTATAAAGTGTGTATTTTTGCCCTCTAATGTCGAAATTGGCACCAATAAGTTGTTACCAGTAACTCCGCTGTGCCTTATTTAATTACTCCCATACATTTTTTTTTTTATTTTTCACCTCGTAAACTTTTACGATGAGATACAAGAAGTCACGTGATATATATAGATGGAGAGACAAGCACCAACTCACTACTGGTTAGCAGATCTTCTGATTAACAGATCTTCTGATTAGCGGATCTTCTGATTAGCGGATCTTCTGATTAGCAGATCTTCTGATTAGCAGATCTTCTGATTAGCAAATCTTCTAATTTAGTAATCAATAGAGCTCTACTATAATACTCACTTGCTTTTTTCCCTTCTTCAAACGTATACTTTATATACAAACAACAAATATCAATAGGAGTGGTTGTGTTTTAAAAATAAATAGCTTTTGATACACGTAACGATTGAAAGTAGTTGAGGAACAACACAGTGTCGGTGTAGTCAGTGTGTGTTGCTACTCTCTACATACTGCTCCACTAGAGACCGAAGCGAGCTAGTGTCGCTACTCTCTACTCTCTACATACTGCTCCACTAGCTCGCTTCGCTCCCTAGTGTCGCTACTCTCCCTAGTGTTGCTACTTTCTACATACTGCTCCACTAGCTCGCTTCGCTCCCTGGTGTCGCTACTCTCCCTAGTGTTGCTACTTTCTACATACTGCTCCACTAGCTCGCTTCGCTCGCTAGTGTCGCGATAATCTCTTTGGAAAAATCATTATAATAATCCGTTGAGAACCTTTTCTCATCCCAATTGGGAAAAGTAATTGAAAAAATGACAAATGCGGTAATAATTCCTGGAAAAATAGAAAGATAAACTGAGATCTTTTTGTTCTACTTTCTATTTTATTTATTTTTTTTTTTATTTTTATTTTTATTTTTTTTGCTTTCACCCGCTCATCTTTTTTCGGCTGTGAGATCAAAGAACGCACGATATATTAGTTTGATGTCCTTCCTTTTTAAAAATAGAAATAAACATCAGGGAGAGCAGTTTTAAAGCCTGCATTTATTCTTTGCAATGTCTCTTTATAAATAGTATCATATCCTTTTCCTTTTTAATTGGGATATATATATGTATTCTTCTTCCTTTTTGACAGATATTTTTCTTCCTTCTTGATAAATATTCTTTTCAGTAATTTTAGAGAGAGTGAGAAGTTAATACAAATGTTTCAGGTTATACCATTGATACTCCTTTTATCGTCACCCTCATTGGTGATAGCAAAGGATGCCGTAGAACTACTACAATTTGACAATTTCGGGTACACAGGAGCATACTCTCCAGTTAGCGCTTTAAATGATATATATAGTGATGATTGCTCTTGTCAACTTTCACCAAACCAAGTGACATTTTCAGGTCCAAATACACCTTTAAATGAGGAAGTTAGTGTTCATTTTAGAGGCCCTTTAATATTAAGGAAATTCGCTTCTTATGTCTCTGATGGGTATGTTTATGGTGAGGATTCGTCAGGTAATTGGAATAGAAAAAGTTATTATGATTCAGAAAGCGGTACTAGTGAAAATATCACTTTCCTAACACGTGCTGGGAAAAACTCATCTTGTTTGGGTCTTGGGTTGACATATGCTGATAAAAGTGGTATAAAGGCTGCAAACTCCTCTACTGTGTTGGCCAAGGATTCACTAATCAACTCCAATGATGAGTTTGCCATTTTCACAAATATATCTTGTCAATCATCGGGGTTAAATAACGATTGTGGTGTCTATAGACCAGATATACCGGCATATCATGGATTTTACGGTACAACAAAAATGTTTTTATTTGAGTTTCAAATGCCTAATGAAACACACACTTCACCAGAAATTTCCAATTATAACATGCCTGCTATTTGGTTATTAAATGCACAAATTCCAAGAACTGCTCAATACTCACTAAATGTGAATTGTTCTTGTTGGAGATCTGGTTGTGGGGAATTTGATATCTTTGAGGTCAAGAACAAGACCGAGTATTTGCAATTGTCTTCAACTATACATGATTATCAAGGCACAGCTGATATAGAATCAGGATTAGCAATCAATGACTATATTGAAAGAAACTTGACTGGTACAATGATTGGTGGTGTCACCTTTGATTCGAAAGGAGTCGCTACTGTTTGGGTCTCGAATTCAACGTCCTTTAATGAAACTTTGGCTGCTTCTGATGTCAACTCATGGAATAAAGATGTTGCGGAAGCGCAAACTACTTCATTGGCGTCAGCGTCATTGGCAAGTAAAACAGATGGTGCATCAACAAGTTCATCACATTCAAAGAAGGGTGATGCTTTAGCTTATGAACCTTCAACTTTGATCAATGCAATTGCAGCATTCTTGGCAATGTGGGTAATATAGGCATCATAGATTTTCTTTTATTCGTATTTATCTTCTTTTTTTTTTTCTTTTTCTAACTGTTAAAGTCAATGTACGCAATGATGAGTTGTGACAACTCTGGATGGTTTGCAAACTCGATATACTTATCCTTTTTAAGTCCAAATATTGATTTGTCTATCTTCATATATCCATCTCCCCATTGGCTCAATGACTTGGAAGTGGTAGTAGTAAGTAAAATTCCGTCATTTCCTGTTGGAATCTCTGGTAACTTCTCTGATACCTCCTTAAATAATGAGTCGATTTTCTCCTTATACGAGTTTTCAATCATATCGGTGATATCAGGCGCAAGCTGGCTCTTCATCTGCAAAGACAATCCCAACGTTTCCATACGCAAAGGTTTGAAATGATAAGTCAATTTGGGCTTATCCTTTAGGTATTCAATTAATTGTTTGTTATTCACAATTAGTCGATGAGGCACATCACCTACATCTCGCCCGACAATTGGCGATAAGATGCAGCCATCGTCACTTTTGTCAACTGTCAAATTAATTCCACAACCCAAGGGTAGCACAGTTGTACGAGAATTTGCATAAGTTTGTGTTAACGCTTGTGCAAAAGCATTCGTATCTAGTGCCCTTCTATCGTAATTTTGAGTTTCAATAAATTTGTGTGAATGTTTTCTAGGTATGCCAAATAACCATCGAGATGGGTTTTTCAATAGTGGGCTCTGAAATAGTCGTTTCAATAATTGGTTTGAAGTAGAGGTTGGCGACATTGTGATTTGACAAACTAGTAGCTGTATTGAAGCTGTATAGTAGCTGTATTGTAGCTGTATAGTAGCTGTACACTCTAACAAGGCTCAGATATTAGTCAGTTTTGAAAAATTATCAATATTTCTACTCCATCAAAATAGCCCCAACTCAGTTAGATAAGATGGATGAGCTGGATCTTCAATTTAATTCAAAATTTTAGAGAAACCTACACTAATCAGCTTCCACAAACATCCAATACTATAGAACCTGGCCTCATCGCACCTTATGGAATTTTTCAGATAGAAAAATAAAAAAAAATAATGACGAATCCGAGGATTGAACTCGGGACCTTGATCGTTCTCATAGAAATGTGAAGATCACGTGATAAAACCACTACACTAATTCGCCACTAACTGTACTTAGAAAATTCTAGTCAATTTGTTATTACTACATTGTCCAATCACGTGTTAGTAGTTCATTGCAATTACACGTCTCGCTTTCTTACTTTATCTCCCTTTACCCTTCTTGCCCTTCAAGTGAAATGGCTGATTATGGCTGATTATGGTTGATCACTACTTGTTAAATAAGATTCACTTTAAAGTAATGTGCATTCTATAAATAAAAACCTTTCTCTCTATCATTCTCTCTCTCTCTATAAGCATAACAATAATAATAATAATAATAATAAACATAATAGTAATAATAGCAATAGTAACTAAGATCGCTCATTGATAAAATGAGCAATTGCGTTAAAGCCGTACTTGTTTTTGAAATCTCCAGCAATAGCTCGTTTAGCTCCCTTTTTCGAAGAGTAATCTAATGATTCAACATATACAACACCAGCATGGATTCCACCCGGTTCTGTATGGTATTCAATGTTCCCATTCTTATTCACCATATTATAGAAATCCTCAGAGCTATCTCTTAATACTTCTCGTTCTCCAACAATCATCATTGTATTTCCATTATTTATTGGTTCTACTTTGGCCCAGTGATCTTCCCAAGTAGTATTTGTAAAAGTTAAAAAGTTGTTAATAAATTTGCGATCATTTTTACCTGCATAAAAATCTCCCAAAGTTGTATCCCAGGATACAAGATCTCCCAATGTATTTACACCATGTCTTGTAGGGCGTTTTGGTCTAGTGCATGGTTGCACCCATGGTGCATCCAATATAAGTGCTTTTGGTTGTGGTAAAGAAGAAACACTAAAGTCCAATTTAAACTGAGGATAAGGTTCCAATTGTTGCTTAACTTCTTCTGGATATGCAATAGCTCGCGCTAGTGACAATGACATATGAGCACCTGCTGAGTCCCCTAATAACATAATGTTCTTATACCCAGCTTTGACTAGATTCTTATAACTTGTTAGACATTCGAATAATTGAGTTGGATATTCCTTGTCAAACATGGTTAACGAGTAGTCAACAATCAAAATTGAAGTCTTGGCTGCTGCTTTATTATCAAGAGCGTAATGCAATGCAGTAATAAACACAAATTGTGATTCAAACATATTTAGTAAATAGCCACCACCATGAAAATATATCACCACATTTGTTTCTTCTTTTGGTACTTCAGCTCTATGAATCCAGTAACTGTACTCATCGAATTTAATGCCAAAATTATTCAATTGTTTAGCCAATAAGTTTTTTTTGAATTTCTTGATAATATTTTCAATAGGCTGGTAAACCATTAGTCTCATATCCTCTTTGTGGTAGTTTCCTGCAACATATGACTCAATGGCTAGTAACACATTTTTGTATAAGGAATTCTTAAACTCTATATTTGTTTTTGAATATACAGTGCCAACAGTGTAATATTCCAAGACACATCTTAGAATAGGATAGGGCAAAGTTGCAATCTTGAGAGAGAATTCCAAGCTAAGCATAGTGATGGGAACTAATCTCTTTTAGTAGTAGAGGAAAAAGAAGCAAAGAGTCAAATGAATTGAAAAAAGAACCGTCAAAGAATTGTTAATAAAATTGTTGGTAAAACTGTCAAAGAATTATTAATAAAACTGTCAATTTTGATTGTTGATAAAACTGTCAAAATTGTTGATAAAAAACTTGGGCGGTTCAAGGAAAAGTATGTCAAAGGTGTGTGTCAAAGTGAAGTTATAATGATGAAAACTTGGGCGGTTCAAGGAAATAACAAAGCTATATAAATGAAGATATCCTGAAAAAAAGAAATACTAGAGGCGAGAACCTAGAGCGGAAGCATGTGGAGCCCAAAGTTAAGAGCCATAACGAAATATTCGGAAAGAGAATGCTTGCTTTAGTTAAAGCCATGTTTTTAAAAAAAATGCTTCTCTCCAGCAGGCTTAACTTGTCGGCTTTAAAAAAAACCCAAAAAAGGAAAAAAGAGTAGAAGGAAGAAGGAAGAAGGAAACGTGTAAAAGCAGGGAAGCGTGTAAAAGAAGGGAAGCGTGTAAAAGCGCTACACCTTAACTCAATTTGTCTCGAAATTATCAAACTGAAATTTAAATCTATTATTATATTGAAATTTGAATCTATTATCATACTTTACATTTTAAAGCTAAAGATAATATTATTTCTATTACTTCGTTTTGAGCCCAGTCGGTTTTCGTGCGCTCGGCACAAAATGAGAAAAATTTCCCGCACGTATTTAAGAAAGACGCGAATTCAAAAATCCATCGGATTTAAAAAAAAAACGGTCACAGTAATTCCAATTTAAAGATTTCTCGCTTCCTGGCTTTATTTATCGGAATCAATGGATTTAAATACAGATTAGGGAAAAGAAAAATATATATATATATACAAAGAGACACAAGGGGCTTGTGAGCGCGAATAAAAAGACGCCATTATGCGTGAGCACCATATATTTCTCAAGCTCGTTAATATATTCCTCCTCTACAAAACATATATACATATATAAGGTAATGTTGCCAATTCTATAATTTGAAGTTGGTGTTTGTGGATCAATTTGAGATTAATGTGGTGTAGGTCAATTCTTTTTAGTCTTGTTTGTAGGTCAATTGTTTGTAGGCCAATTTCATAATTTAAAGTTGGTTGGTGTTTGTGAAGCAATTGTCCTCTTCAAGTTTCCTTGAATATCTCTTAGCTCGCCCTTTTTACCGATAATTGTAACATTCTTTGCTTTAGATAAGGTATCGGTAACTTGATTATTTTTTATTTTCTTTTCCCCATCAGATTTAGGTTCTTGCAAAGTTCTTTGTCTCTTAAATTCTTCTCTTTGCTTAAAGTTTTTCATTTTTTTCCTCTTGTTGGCTCTTCTAAGCCTTTGTTTTTCATCACGATTTATTTCACTTTTTGAATAAGAAAGCCCAGATTTAAACTGTACTTCCGATTTCCACTGGGATCGCGGGTCATCACTAAAACCTTTCGCAGTCGCCGCCACTGCCGCGTCATCGCCGATTTTGTATATTTCTTGAGGCGCTAGTCTCGACTCGCTTGAAACGTTTAAAGGTTGTGCATCTTCCATACTAATAAGAGGAGCACTAGCATCAGTAACTTTGATTTCGATATCTTTAACTTGATGCGGTTTGGGAATAAAATGAGCCGAACAAAGTGCGTCGAGTTTGTGTGTAACCATTGTAAATAATTCACTAATCTCCTCGTGCTGTTTTTTTTCCTCCTCATTCAATGCGTCTCTTTGTGCATCTACTTGGTTGTATTCATCCTCATAAAGCTCAGCTAGTGATCTTGCCGATTTTTGTTCTGAAACCTCCACTTGTGGACCTTTGTGAAATTTAGACAAATCCTGGATTATTCTTCGAGGTAGGTCATTAAAATCATCGTTTTTAATCCTCTTTCTAATTAAATCCTCGATAGTTTCAGTTACCTCTTGAGTGATTGTAGGTACTGGTTTCGCTGTTCGGTCAAATGTTATTTCGTTTTCTTCTAAAAGCGACTCCTTTGGCCTCTCGTTCGATGTTACCTCACCTTTTAACGTCCATTTTTTCTCAGCAATCAACTCTGCCTCTAACTTGGCTATCTCTTTTTGTAATTCTCGCTGCTGCTTTTCAAATGTGGAGAGATTTTCACTAGTTTTTTTACCTTCATCCTTGTCCTCTTCTTCTGCAAACAAATCAAGTCTCACTGAGTCAATTGCTTTCTCATAATCCTCATCAGCAAAATCTTCAATCTCTTCTCCTTCTCCTTCTCCTTCTTCTGATTCCTTACTTTGCTGTTTCTTCCCCTTTCTATTCCCAGGCTTTTCGTAAAAATCATCGTAATAATCCATTTGCTCTTCTTCTTCATCATCCTCACTTTCGCCACTTAGACTTGCAAAATAATCAATCTCTTCTGAAGCATTTCCACTGTCTTCTTCATTTTCTAATGCAAGAACGTGTTTCTTGTATTGGTCAATATCGAAAAATCCATCATTAAGCCCAAATGCATCCTTTTTATGGTCTAGCTCGTTCTCCTCTGAGTCAGTGCCCAATTTTTCATTTTCTTCTTCTTCCTCCTCCTCTTCTTCTTCTTCATCTTCCTCTTCCTCTTCCTCTTCCACTTCCTCTTCCTCTTCCGCCACCTCCTCTTCCACTTCCTCTTCCTCTTCCGCCACCTCCTCTTCTTCTTCTCCTCCTTTCACCACCACCTCTTCTTCTTCTTCTTCTCCCCCTTCTCCTTCCTCCTCCTCTTCATCTTCCTCTTCCTCATCTCCCTCTTCATCTTCCACCTCCCCGATTTGGGCCCGCATTTTCGGAATTTCATCACGCAACAACCTCTTTCCTATCCCATCAAGCACAATCTTTGTTTGGCCAAAAACTTGTGTTGAGTCTAATCCATCTATATATACCTCATCCAACACTGAATACTTTGAAACTAATGGACTAATTATTGATTTAGTCAATTCATTAAACAAATTAACATTGGATTTAGTTTCCCCAGACTGAGGACTTCGAAGCTTAAAAATATCCTGTGGATTTTTTAGTAGATTCTGTAAAAAATCTTGACTCATTACCTGATAAAGAGGGCTCTTTGACCTGTTTCTACTTGCTAATTGATGGGTAAATTACATGCTCTAAGAAACCAAATTTTTCATTCTTGTGCGATGCGATGCGATGTGATGCGATGCGATGAGATAGGCGATGTCGCAAAAAACTGCGTGTCGCAAAAAAGAAAGAAAAAGAGACAAATTTGCGATAAAGATATTGTCTACTACTACTTTCTATAAACTTATACCCCCTGGCCCACTAAATCATTCCTGTTTTAATCTACTTCTGCCTTGCTGCCGAATACTATGGTAATAATCCTCCATATACTTTTCCTTGCTTCTATAATGGGCAAAATTACAACGTAAAAGAATGAAAGGAATAGCCAGATAATTATTATTATGACAACTCCATATAAAAAGTTGGCGCTGAAAACATATGGTGAAGCACCTAATGGAATTGGGATAACAAGTGTGAAAACAATTGCAAGAAGAGCAACAAGACCACAATATTTTTTAAACTGATGATCCAAATGTTTATGGTCGATTACTGCGTTTAAATCCATATCTAAGTCAGAATCTTGAGAAACCGATTCGATTTCAACTTGTTTCAATTCATCTTGTTTGTCTATTGATTTCAAATCTTTGTCACTAGCGCCGCTACTGCCGTTGTCGTTGTTGACGTTGAAGCTGATGCTGATGCTGTTACTGTTACTGTTACCGCTGCTTTCTACAGGTTCAATTTGATCCTTTTCTGTTTTTGAACTAGTCAAACTTGTCCTGTTTCTCGTCTCTTCAAAATCAAAATTAGCTGGCCAAATCAAAGATGCAGTGATTGAGATTATTCCACCCATTAATAATGCAGTGACATTACCCGTAAATGATACCCATTGCTGCGACAAATTCACAACATTGATCTCCCCCAAATAAGCTTTGCAAGTGACCAACCACGCGATAATGGCAAGAACCATGCCACCAACAGCACCACCAACAGCGCCTATTTTGTTTAAATCTTTCCACACGAATGATAATGCAATTGGAAAAACTCCAGCTCCTGTTGCACAGCCTAAAAAGTTGAATAGCCAGCCCATCGATATATGAGCAGCTCCATAGAAAATTGAAGCTAAGCAAGATGAAAAAATGGCCCATCCAAAAACACTAATCTTTGCAACTTTAACAACTTGATGTGGAGTAGCGTCTGGTTTGATGTAGCGTTTGTAAATATCATACGATATTAAAGTTGACGTACCGATTAACTCCCCCGAGAATGATGAAGTAACTGAAAAGAAAATCATAACTAATATCATAGCTGATCCCGAATTGCCCATCAAGTATATTGCCGCAGCTACTGGCGGCAAGCCTTCGCCAACTTCGGATTCTGATAGAGTTGGGAAATCAGGATACACGGTTAATGCTTTTGCTGCGAGTCCCAAGCTAGCCCCCATTGCAAATGGAATGACAAACCAACATATGGACGCAAAAAAGTACGCTCTTGAGGTAATTCTTGGATCTGCTGCAACTGCTCTTGACAAGTATGCTTGATCGTTAACCACTAATCCAAATCCAGTAATGATACTGATCACCGCAAAGATTGCACCTTGCTGTGATCTGAACGTGAGGTATGATCCATGGTAATTCTCTTCAACTGGTGGCAAGGACTCTAGCAACTCCCACATTTTCTTTGGAGATCCAATTTTATCATTTCCAAAATATACCTCCAACATGAAAACAACAATGAATAATAAAATAATACATGTGTGAGTTGCATCTGATATAAATGTTGCTCTTAGCCCTCCAAAGCTAACATAGACAGCACAACCAAATGGTATTAAGAACAACGCAGCATATTGACTTACACCGGTAACAGCATTGAAGACAGCAGAGCCACCGAGTAAGATGCATGAACTAACTATAGCATTGCATACAAAACCACACCAAAGGAAGCTCAAGTGACCAGCTTTGCCGAACCTGAAAAATGCCATCTCGGGAAACGTGGTGACTAAATTTGCATTTTTCTTGATTTTTGAGGAAACAACAGAAAACACACTAACTTGTAGTAAACCACCAATTGCATACCAGTAACTTCCACTAATGCCGATATCATAACTTTTCACAGCTGATTCCAATAAGGTTAAACTCCAAGTCCAGTTGGATAATATGCCACTTAACAATAACCCAAATCCAACAGATCTACTTCCTGATACAAACTCGTCTACTTTTTTTGAACTATATTTACTATACTTATTTTGTATAAAAGTAATGTAGTTCATTACTATAGCGAAGAATGCACCGCCCCCCACTATCAAACCATAGCCTGCTCCCTGTGATAATGATGGCTCCATCTTGGAAACTGATGAGTTTTTTGGGGGAAAAACAGAATAAGAAGAAAGAAGATAAATAAAGAGGAAAGAAGAGTTTTTTTGGTAAGATGTTTGTTATCTTTAAAAGACAAGTCATTTCAAGTTACTCAACAAACTTCTCCGCCTGATAAGTGTCTTGTCTGTGAGCCATAGCTTTCTACTTCATCTTTTTTTTTTCCCCATCCAATTAGAGTTCACTCCCGTTCCGACAGAGACGAAATTCCGAGCGTAGTTGCAATTTTTCCTAATTTGTTTTGTTCCTATCTTTCTTCCGTTGCATGGTTTAGACTTTTGATCTTTCACAGTTGGAAATTAATTGCGTCAATAACAGCAATTTTGGCAACTGTGGCTAAATCCGGGTTTTATGTCAAAAAAAAAAGAAATGCGGCTAAAACCGTTTTTTTTTGACATATAACCGGAAAAATAACAATTGGTTACACATAAACAAGAGAATAGATAAGAGAATAGACAAACAAGAGACTAAATAAGAGAATAGATAAGAGAATAGTGTTGGCCATTTTTTTCATATTGGGACGTGGATCAATTGCATCTAGTTTTCCAACTACTCATTTGCAAACTACTCACTGATGTTCGCAAGTGCTCCTATCCCTTCCCGCTCCCTTTCCCTACTATTTAGCAAACTCAATAAAGTCTCTGTGCAAAAACATGAGAGAGTGTATGTTTGCCTCTACTTGTTTCTTGATTGTCTTTGATGTTATCTATTGCGTCGCTGTTATTTAATAATTGTTCTATTCCTACTCTTCCTACTCTTACTCCTACTCCTCTTCTTCCTCTTCTTCCTCGCTGCTACTGTCTTCCTCGTCTTCCTCGCTACTGCTGTCGTCATCATCCTCTTCTTCCTCCTCCTCCTCCTCCTCCTCCTCCTCCTCGTCATCCTCCTCCTCGTCATCGTCATCATCCATATGACTTCCAGAACCACTATCCTCATCATCCTCTTCTTCAGGATTAACCTCTGACCATTCAACAAAATTCTTGCTAACAATTTTATTGCTCATTGGTAGAACAAGCGGGTCAAAGGGAAAATACGCTTCTAGGTCCAAGAACTCTTGTTTTTGTTTAAAGTTCCCCACAGCAGAGGGTAAAGTCACGGATGCATCAGTTTGTAAAAATCTTTCTCTTTTGTTATGTTCAATTATTGAATAACAGTAGCACACATTCAATTTCGTCGCCAATTTCGCAAAAATGTAAACTACTGTTTCATCGCAAAATTTCAATGGATTGAATTTGGCAATAATCACTCGTTGGAAGAATTTGTCTAGATCGCATTCCCATTCTGAGTCAGAAACGGCGTTTGAACTAGATTCCTGTTTGCGAAGTATTTCATGCCTAAAACAAAAAATGTACAATAGTGCTTGAAATGCGGAGTAAAATAATTTAAACCTCTCCATCCCGCCAGTAGCTCGAGGTTGTTGCTGTTGGTTTGACCTGCTGACATCATTAGATTCCATATCCAAGGTTTCTTTTTCCCTCTCGATTATATACTTATTCAACCAACCCATCAAGTAACTGACGATGAATACAATCTGATGACGAGACAACTTCCTTGCTCTAGCAATGTATGATGAAAGATACTGCATTGCTTTCAACCTCTTTTCTACAATTTCGTTTGGATTAAACGCCACATCAATGAGAAGAACCAAAAAGGAATCAGCTAATTCCTGTTGGTACTGTGTAATGTGAAATAATAGAAACTGAATCAGTTTGGTAAAATGCGTAGGCAAAATGTGACTTTTGAACAAAGAATTTATAGTGTTGAAAAGAGTGACCCCCTTACCTTCATTGATTTCTTTTTCTGTGAAGGATTCGGAAGTACTGGTTAATAATAAATGAACTATATTGTCTAGCTTCGACGATAAAATCTTGATGTTTTGCGTAGAGTTAGTTGGATCTACCCATTCTATCTCGCCCTCACTATTCTCGTCCAAAGAATCGTTATCATCTACCTTTTTAGCCATCTCTTCTCCACCTTCACCATTGCCTTTATTCTTTTTCGCTTCTTGTTCTTCTTCTTCTTCTTCTTCTTCTTCCTCTTCTTCTTCCTCTTCTTCTTCTTCTTCTTCTTCTTTTTCCTCCTCTTCTTGGAAATCATCAAGCAACTCAGCATCATCATCCCTGCTCGAAATCAATTGCTCTATTTCGTCATTATCTAAATCGTCCAACTCATTTTGTAACTCCACATCTAGCTTAATACAACACTCAATAATTAGCTGCCACACACTGAATTGTAACTCGGGGCTATATGTAACTACTTTCATCAAGTTCTGCACGTAACAAACCACTTCCGAGGTTGAAGATGAAAGATGATGGGGGAAATTACTTTGCAAAATCTGAGGAATGGAATTGATACTTGTTGGAATAAACTTAAGGATCTTGCGTAACACAACGTGATGACCAAACATTGAATCTTGATTTGGATCAAATTCGGCAAATTCTTGTACTATTTTGTTCAAAACCTCACTCAAAAATTTGGGCAAAGTACTTATCAACACGGTGAGGAAATGCGAATACAAGTCAACAAAGTTGGCGTATTCTTCTCTCTCAACGTTTTTCAAAGCCAACCACTTATATCGAAGAATGGCCAAGATCAAACTGTTGCATGCTCGGTTATCTAATTTTGATGTATTATGTATAAGTGCTTTTAACACTATACGAAAATGAGGAAGGGATATACTATCTGGACTTGTTATAGGTAGGATTATCTTGTCGGTCAAAGTGTCTATTTGCAACGAATCACCCTAAACATGAGAACAGTTAGTATGGTTACGAAAATGAAAAATGAAAAATGAAAAATGTTCCTTTACATACCTTCTCCAAACAGGAAAATGCAGATTTGACGTATTGGTAATATGCTTTGTCGGAGAGCTCTTCATCTGGTCCTCTCCCAATAGTTGTTGCTGCTGTTGCTGTTGCTGTTGTTGTTGTTGTTGTTGCTATAATCCTCGATGGTAATTTTTCACTTTTTGGCCTTTTTATCCGTATCTCGTCTATTGGAGTGGTATCCACTTCAACGTCTCTCTTTCTACTAATAGGATCGTGTAGTGACATTTTAGAACTAGTCTCATATAGTTTGGTATGTTTGTGCCTGTGTACTTGCCTGGCTGTACGTATATACGTTACTTCAATGATCAAAAGGAAAGGGGATTTGCAATGTATGATAAATTTGAGAAGAGAAGAGCTGAAAAAAAAAAAAAAAAATTTATCCCTTTAAGCCTCATTTATTTCCTAATTTGGAGTATGCATAGAAAAAGTTCAGAGATGGCGATGCCACACAAAAAGTTTGACGGTAAATGACTACGACTAATGAGACAACACCACAATTAGTGGAAACAACACCATAGTTTATAAACTATGGTGTTGATGCAATCAAACCCGTGTGTGCTAACTACAGTGTTTAAATATTGTGGTGCTACAGTGTTTGCAAAATAGAAATGAATCGTGTATTGCCAATTGCTAATTCTAATGTAGACAGAAAGTGGATTTAAATAGTTGACCAGTTGTATCACCTTCAAACCAACTCTGTGCCACGGATTTGGTTCCACTTGTGAATGGACGTTTCCTCTATAGATGTTGAGTTGAGATGTTGTTATTGTTTGTTTGTTTGTTTGTTTGTTTGTTTTTCACATAGTGTTTGTAACAAAGTATATCCTGTTATAGATAGAGGATATGTAGTAGTGCCATATGGTAGCATTGTATGCTCTTACAGGTTGGTTCTATATTATCATATGGTAGCGCTATATCTTTTCATGAAAACTTTCTTTTGTGAGCCATTTGCAAGGGGGTCTGGTCCATTTTCCTTGTTGTTCCTTCTTTATCATACAACAAATGTCGTTAGTAAATGCAACACGATTACGCTCCAAAGTGCTACTAAATATATCAGATATACTTGCGAGAAAGATTGACTCGGAATTCGGGGTTTTACTCGGGTTTGAGGATAACCGGGACTTGGTGGCTTTAACATCTTTTGAAATTGTTTCCGATGGGGTTTCTATAGATTACGAGTACCTATACAAGAGGTACAACCAGCTAAAACTCGTCTATCTACAATGCTCAATTATAGGGATATATCATATAAAAGATGGTTCAAGAGACCCCAATTCAGCCACAATCGCCATGTGTCAGCAAATTCAACAATTTTGTCAAAGCTATGATATTCAAATTGAAACTCCCTTCATAAGTATCATTTATAACAAGGGCATCGAGACGAATGACTTACCTTTTCATGCATACTTGACGAAAGCCGCTGTTTTGACGCCTATAGTTACAGTTGTTGATTTGAGCGAAACAGAAATCATAGCAGCCTCTACTATTGAAAATAATAAAAACTACTATATTGCCGATGGAAAAAAGCAGACAGATGAACTCGACATACGAAAACATATTGAACAAGTGTCAAAGACTCTAAAGACGTTGAATGAAAAAATGAGCGAATCCACTCAAGTCTCAATTTCTGACATAACATCAAAAGATCATTTATCAAAGATAATTGAACCCAACAAAAACCTAGTTGAGATTTCAAACAGATTGAATCAGCTTCGAAAGGCACACCAAGATCCAGCTACAGAGATTGCCAAAATATTGAAACTACAATCTACTCAATTGGCATTGTTGACAGAGCAAAAGATGGTATTAGAAATTGCACAGAGCCAGTCGGCAAAATTTTGGAGACCAAAGTAAAAAGAAAAAGAATACAACAAGGGGAAAACACAAAAAAAAACAATGGAAAAATGTGTGGGTGAGGGAGGAGAGGGAGAGGAGTGGATGCGAGTTTCAACTATGCTTGTGAGCTAGTTATGAAATGCATGTACGCGTCAAACCATATCATTGTGTGCTCTACTAGCTCGCATTGCTCGATAGTGTCAGATATATGTAAGAGAATGAAAAAAAAAAAAGGAAAGATAAGGATATCACACTCTTTCCCCCTCTCCATTGGAGTAGTAGAACTTGGTGAAAATCTTGTGCTGGAAATTAAAACTAATCTCTCCCCAGTAAATCCTTCTTACTAAATCAATCTCACACGATTAATACGGAAGTTTAGAGTGTAGCCGCACGCGCGCAGGCGATGGGTCCCTCAGTAGTATTGAAGAGAAATATTGGATGTTGAGTAAAGAAAAAAAAAAGTGCAAAAAAATATTGACACCTACGCGATTCGAACGCGTGCATCTTACGATACTAGAAACCTCAACAGCTCGTTAAAGCTGTAAGAACTTTTTGATGGTTCTTGAGTCTAGCGCCTTAGACCAACTCGGCCAAAGTGTCCTTGCTTGTTAACTTAATAACAAAAGAAAAATATTGACACCTACGCGATTCGAACGCGTGCATCTTACGATACTAGAAACCTCAACAGCTCGTTAAAGCTGTAAGAACTTTTTGATGGTTCTTGAGTCTAGCGCCTTAGACCAACTCGGCCAAAGTGTCTTTTCTTGTTACTTTGCTGACAATATGAAGTTGACACTAGACAAATATATTTCACGTGATGTAATAAAACTATTAAGCTCTCTACTTAAAGTCTATAGTTATTCACATTCACAAATATTGAAGAAATATAAAAAAAAAAACGATTTGACAATATAGAGTAGGAAAGATAGTATGGACATGACTGTGTAAACCCAGTTTATCTTTGGTGCCTTTTAGCTGCATAGCACTCACTACTACTTGATATTCTGTACACATTCATTGTGTTCCATATATTACTATAATGCCACTAAGTCGTAGCTTGCGTCTCTTTTTTGGATTTTTTTGATATAGTCAGCCCTGAGTTCTTGGTAGTATCTTTTAATCTAAGCATAAGAGCAAACATTCAGGTTGTTCTTTTGTTTACGTTCTTGATGACAAGTTCTTAATTTTTTTTTTTTTTTTTTTGCAGCAATTCTTTGCATGAATTTGGATACAAAAGTTTTACGCCATGTTCTATACTGACACTTTTTATGCTTGATTGGAAAATGCTCTCCTTTTATTCCATGCATGAAAAGTCACAAATAGACTACAAAGGGCTCAAGAAATATTAGATCAATCATCAAGGTCCATGGCACTGGGTTGAGTAAGAAAAGAATTGAAGCAGAAACGTACATTATATATACTCTCTACATTTGCGCCTAAACATTATCAAAATCTCACTCACTCACTCACCTACTCACTTATTCACCTACTCACTCTTCTTTTTTTTCTTTTCAGTTAAACATCTGACACTACGACTGATCTTTTTTTTTTTTTTTTAATTATAAGCTTGGTCACTTCAAAGAGAAGTGAAAAGTTTATAGTATGTATGGACCTTTTCTTTTCTTGTTCACCTCTACTTCGTTAAAACAGATAGAAGTCCTTGTAATACCACATCCAACCCAAACTCACACTACTAACAACCAATGGTCCAGCCAAACCTTTACCCAATTTGGTAGTACCATAGATCAACCACTCAGTCAAGAAATGCCAAGCAGCAATAACAAAAGTCAATTGAGTCAACTGATAAATTTGTGGTTGCGTGATATTATAAGCTCCATATAATCTAACCAATGAGGTTATCAATGTCCACGTACCAAAAGTTCTTGCTGACAAATTGGTAACTTGTTGTGGTTTGTTATTGTAAACTCTCTTGGTTAACGATAAATCTTTTTGGTACGATTGCACTGAGTTGAAAATTGAGACTATTGAAATAAATAAGAGCCAATAGGGAAGCTTACCCCCTCTCGTATATGGAAGGATGGATTCTATTCCAATTGGCATGGTTCTATGATACTAGTGCTTGTGTCCCAAGAGGATCAATTGAGTAAAAAGGTGGAATTGGGGAATCGGATGAGGAAATAGATTATAGTGCAATTTTTTTTATTCTCGCTACGATCGCGTTCACAGTATAGGAAGGTGCGTGAGTGAAGAAAAAATTTGTTTTTATAAGAAAGAGAAACAAAGAAAGAAAGAAAGCAAGCGTAACAATGTAAGGGTCAATATCAACGAATCTAGGAATTGATATATATATATATATATTTAATGATAGTTATAAAAGTGATTGATCAAGCCGTTGGGTCTTGAATCTTTGTAGGATCTCTATCCTTCAATACATCGACTACTGGTCCCAAAAGTCTCTGGAAACCAGATTTTCCTAATGTTGCTACAATGACATTATTTGTAGCTGTCACCGTGGCTTGTCTCGGCATTTCTTTGAGCAACGCGAGTTCACCGAAATAATCTCCCTTGGTTAATTTTTTGATATCGCCTAGTTTCTTATTAGAAACTTGACAAGTACCGCTCTCAATCAAGTAAAAATTTTCGCCTTGTTCACCCTCTCTCACAATAACATCACCTTCTTTATACATTTCTGTGCTTAAAGCGTCGGCTAATTTGGAGAGCTCGTGTTCACTCAACGATTTGAAAATGTCGATACTCTTGAGGAAATCCTCATACATCAACCTTCTATTGAAAGTTCCCTCTAGTAAGATTCGGCGGAAAGTTAATCTGTCCAATGCCCAGAGTGTGACATCGGTAGCTGCAATGGCTGTTGCGGCTCTCGGGGAGTTATACATCAATGCCAACTCGCCAAATGAGGAACCATCACTACCGGAATTAACTTTAGCATTATTGACGTAAAAGTCAACAGTTCCTGATTCTATTATGTAAAAAAAATCCCCTTCATCGCCTTGCGTGATTATTACAGAGTCCTTTTTAAAGTGTTTGGTTTGTAATGCAGAAATAACCGTTTTTTTGGAGTTCTCGTCCAATTGTTTGAAGAGGAAATTATTCTGAAAATTCTTAGCCAAGTTCTCTTCTTCTGTCAAAGATAAGTTATTCTGAGGAGGTTTCCAACTCTCTGTCTTTAATTTTGCTGGATTTAATGCCTCTGCAGAAACAGAGGTTCTCCTATTAGCATTGAAACTTATCGGGATTTTCTGGAAGGAGCTTGTGTTGATTTGTTGCGATTGTGGTTGTGGTTGTGGTTGCGATTGTGATTGTGATTGTGAAAGCGACCTTGATGGTTTTGATGATGGGTTTTGAGAATCCATCTCTTCTTTAGTAGGTGGCGCCTGCTCACTGCCTTCAAGATCGAAATTAGATTTAAACATACTATTGTCATCACCACCACCAACAGCATGAGATTTTTCTCCAACCAATACGTTCTCGTTATGAGTCAGATGTGGGTCCTTCAACACAAACGGTGATTTGAAACTTGGTTCTCTGTCACTCGTAGAATTGGACGAGTTTGTTTGAGCATTGATAGTGTCAACAGAGGGGAATAAGTTTATGCCTGCTGCTTGGGCTTTTGCATTTTGTGACCACAAGTAACTTCTTTGTCCTTGCAATTTATTGTTGAAGTAATTAGCGCAAAATTGTAAGACATCTTGAGGATTTTTTGCCAAAATCTCCTTTTGCAATTGAAACAATTCTTCTGATACAAGAGAGTTATTGTGGGACATTGAATTGATATATGAAGGGAGAAATAGGTGAAGGGACTTGCTAGGGGACTTGCTTAAGGACTTGCTTAAGGACTTGCTTGGGGTGACTTGCTTGGTGACTTCCTCGGGGGGTATTAAAAACTGATGATATGGGCGATTGAGTTACACCAGCTTCTATTGCGAAAAAATCAATGAATCAGAAATACGGACTATTCCAGTATTTAATGCTGATCAGTTAATTGCTTGCTCGAAAAGTCACTTGCTAGGTTAATTGCTCGATAGGTCTATCCTCGATAGGCTAATTGCTCAATAAGTCTATCCTCGGTAGGTCAAGTGCTCTATAAGTCACTTGCTAGATTAATTGCTCAATAAGTCAATCCTTGCTAGGTATGCTCAATAAGTTAATCCTTGCTAGGTATGCTCGATAAGTTAATCCTTGCTAGATATGCTCTATAAGTTAATCCTTGCTAGATATGCTCGATAAGTCAATCCTTGCTATAGGTTTGGGACGGGGGCGGTAGGGTATAACTCAATCCTTACTAGGTTGGGGCTCAATCCTTGCTAGGTTGGGGGGGGGGGGGGGGGGGGCTCTATACATTTCTCCTCCTGCCATCACTTTGTGATAATTTTCGACACGCTTTACACGACCCTCTTGCTCTTGTCGCAGAATGCATTTACATTTAAGACATTGCCTTAAACGCGCGACATTGAGAGTTGGTAAAAAGGACACGATCCCTTATAAGTTGACACGTCACAATTTTGTTTTCTTTTTCTTTTTTTTTTTTTTTTTTTTTTTTTTTTTCTTTTTTCTTTTTTTTGTTTTTTTTTTTTT
>NW_026055463.1:0-75649 GCF_023343755.2 Lodderomyces oxycetoniae | reverse complement strand
AGTTTACACGTCACATTTTTGTTTTCTTTTTCTTTTTTTTTTTTTTTTTTTCATTTTTTTCCATTGTTCATTTTCTAGCAGATTCTTTCAATCGGTTGCACTTATTCATAACGGTAGCGCTTTTTGCAACTTTAAGACTATGAATATAAGTAACATATATAAATTTTTAAAAGGCTTAATTGCGGAGATGAACTACGTAAATAGTTTTTTTTTTTTTTTGAAGACACGTCATAAAAGAAGTTTGGCCTATTATATAAACCCCCATCTCTTCCCCCCCCTCCCCTTCTCTCCCCTCCCCCCTCTTCTTCAAGATTGACACTTCACTTTCAAGGTTGACACTTTATTTATACAAGAGACATATTAGACCTGAAATCTTGTTTAATTACGTGTCAGTTATTAAAGAACGTGTTTAAAAATTCAGAACTTGTTGGTGTGGCCTTTTCTTTTTTATTTTTTCTTCCTCTTTAGTGCTTCATTAACAGAGCCATATAAATCGGTTTGAATTTTTCATCCATCTGTTATAACTTTGAACAATTTTTTTTTTTTTTTCAACAGTCCTGTTTTTATTTTCTTTTTTCTGTTGTTGAAGGGTTAAGTTGATTAAGGTCATGAGAGCTACTCAATCTAGGTGTTGGTTTCCCCGTATAGGTCTACTTTATGTAGCCTTGGTGATGTTGATTCCATTTTTAGTTTCATCTAGAAGTGGATCTGCTGTTGTTGCTGGAGCTGGTGGTTCCGATGAAGACAGTACAGATAGTTATGGTACTGTTATAGGTATAGATTTGGGTACTACATATTCATGTGTTGGAGTAATGAAGAATGGTAAGGTTGAGATTTTGGCCAATGACCAAGGAAATAGAATTACTCCATCTTATGTGTCATTTAACGGCGATGAACGGTTAGTTGGTGATGCCGCTAAAAATCAAGCTCCTTCTAATGTCAACAATACCATTTTTGACATTAAGAGATTAATTGGTTTGAAATATAACGATGACACAGTACAAAAGGAATTGAGGCATTTACCATACAGGATTACAAACAAGAGCAACAAACCGGTTGTTGAAGTTGAGTTCAATGGTGAAGAAAAGACATTTTCTCCCGAGGAAATTTCAGGTATGATTTTGGGTAAAATGAAGAATATCGCCGAGGAGTATCTTGGTAAAAAGGTCACTCACGCTGTTGTTACTGTTCCTGCATACTTTAACGATGCTCAAAGACAAGCCACTAAAGATGCTGGTACCATTGCCGGTTTGAATGTCTTGAGAATTGTTAACGAGCCAACAGCAGCAGCTATTGCTTATGGATTGGACAAGACTGATAAGGAGAAACAAATTATCGTTTACGACTTGGGTGGAGGTACCTTTGATGTGTCATTGTTGTCCATCGAAGGTGGTGTTTTTGAAGTTTTGGCAACTGCTGGTGATACTCATTTGGGTGGTGAAGATTTTGACCACAAGGTTGTTAGATACTTGGCCAAGCAATTCAAAAAGAAGCACAACATTGACATTACGTCGAATCCAAAAGCCATTTCAAAATTGAAGAGAGAAGCTGAAAAAGCCAAAAGAACTTTATCTTCACAAATGTCCACTAGAGTTGAAATTGATTCATTTGTCGATGGTATTGACTTTTCTGAAACTCTTTCAAGAGCCAAGTTTGAGGAGTTGAATATTGCTGCATTTAGAAAAACTTTGAAACCAGTTGAACAAGTTTTGAAAGATGGTAACGTTAAGAAGTCTGAAATCGATGATATAGTTTTGGTTGGTGGTTCTACTAGAATACCAAAAGTTCAAGAATTGTTGGAAAATTTCTTTGATGGTAAAAAGGCATCTAAAGGTATTAACCCAGATGAAGCTGTTGCCTATGGTGCCGCTGTCCAGGCTGGTGTCTTGAGTGGTGAAGAGGGAGTTGATGACATTGTTTTGTTGGATGTCAATCCATTGACTTTGGGTATAGAAACATCAGGTGGAGTTATGACCACTTTGATCAAGAGAAACACTGCTATTCCAACTAAAAAGTCACAGATTTTCTCAACAGCTGCCGATAACCAGCCAACTGTTTTGATCCAAGTTTACGAAGGTGAAAGAACAATGGCTAAGGACAATAACAAATTGGGTAAGTTTGAATTAACTGGTATTCCACCAGCTCCAAGAGGTGTTCCTCAAATTGAAGTGACATTTTCTTTAGATGCCAATGGTATTTTGAAAGTTGAAGCTTCCGACAAGGGAACAGGTAAATCCAAGAGTATTACAATTACCAATGAAAAGGGAAGGTTATCTAAGGATGATATTGACAGAATGGTTGAAGAAGCCGAGAAGTATGCTCAACAAGATCAAGAATTGAAGGAAAAGATTGAAGCTAGAAACTCATTAGAAAACTATGCCCACCTTCTAAAAGGTCAATTGAATGACAAATCCGACACTGGATTAGGTTCGAAATTGGACGAGGATGACAGGGAAACATTAGACGATGCTATCAAGGAAACTTTGGAATTCATTGAAGATAACTTTGATACTGCTACTGCTGAAGAATTTGAAGATCAAAAACAAAAATTAGTCGACATTGCTAACCCAATAACATCTAAATTATATGGCGGCGGTGAAGCTGGTCCAAATGACGGAGGTGATGATGCTAAATTTGGCGACGACGATTCAGACGACGAATTAGATCATGACGAATTGTAAATAAGAAGTCCCCTTTGTTTTATATATTATTATAGATCATTGTAAGAGTATAAAAAAAAAAAAAGTGACAAACAAAATTTAGACAAAAAAAAAAGAGAAAACCAACTAAAAACAGTGACATGAAAAGTATCCTTTCATAACACTGTTATTGATGATTATGGGGGGAAAAATACCTCTTGATAGTGGGGAAAAACACCCTTTAATCATATATACTTGCCTTCATTTCTATTTGGAAACTACAGGATGTTTCTGTAATTGCAATTGTAAGTGATAAAAAACGAACCGAAAAAAAAAAAAAAAAAAAAAAAAAAATTGATTTTCAGAAAGCAGAAAAATTTCACCAAAAAAGTTGTACCTTTACATTTTTCGAGTTTAAAGTAACCCCCCTCAAAAAGAAGGCTAGAGTATGGCGAATAGGAAGCTACAGAAGTATGTATTATTGCCCAGGAAATCCCTGACAGAAGTTGTCTTTTTCTTTTTCCTGTTTATGGTGACTAACACTATTCCACTTTTTTTTTTTTTCTTGTAGGGATATCGATATCATTTTTAAAAGAATCCAGGAAGGATTACAGGATTTTAACTATCACTATGAGAGGTATGAGAGTCTAACGAATACAGAGGACGATTCTGATAACCAGCGAGAAAAGGAGAAGCTAGCGAATGATTTGAAAAAAGAGATCAAAAAGCTACAGAAATTTAGGGAGCAGATAAAACATTGGCTACTGAACGATGCTGTGAACACGCTAGGGCCGGTAGGGACGTCATATATGGGGAAGTTGCTAGAGAATAAGAGTGTTATTGAAGATGCTATGGAGACGTACAAATCCGTGGAAAAACAAACCAAGTTGAAGACATTTTCCAACCAGTCGATCATGATGACCTTTATCGATAGCGCGCATGGAGACGAGGACGACGAGGATAGCGAGGAAATAGAAAGCAGCGAAGAAGAGGACGAAAGTGAGTATGAAGGGCTATCGGAAGAAGCAGTTGACTCGATAAAATTTTTCAAGGATGCTATTAGTGAGCTAAAAGAGCAAACAGAAAAGTCCACACACGAGCATGAAAAATTAGCAGGAAAGAAATTGAGAAAGAATAACTTGTCAACGATAGAAGCAAAGAAGGAGAAGATACAGGCGACAATAGCCAATAATAAGTTTCATCAAAAGAAATTGCGCAAGTTGATCAAATTATTGAAAAATGGTCTGGTGATTGAGTTTAATCTTATTTTTGCTTTAAAGGGAGATATTGAACAATACTTGAACACAAATGGAGATTACGACTTTGGCAAGGATACCGAATTGTATGAGGATATCTTTAATCAAATCGCTGCAGCAGAGGAGGACTATTCCGAAATTCATGAAGATCATTCAACTGAACCAACACTGGAAGAAGGTAATAATGAATATTCTGCAACAAAGAAAAATGGTTATATACTGGAAAACTTTGCAGCAGCAGCAGCAGCAACAACAACAACAACAGTGGCATCATCATCAACATCACATCCTACAAACCTGCAAGCTCATGAACACAACAATACAAGCGCAGCTGCTAATCATTCAACAACACAACCGGTGCTATCCAGTTCCGGTCCACAACAAGCTCACCACCACCTTTCCAAAAATAGTTATTCATCACCTCCTACTCAAAACAACCAAGCCCCCGCAGTCGCTGCCGCCGCCGCCACTACCTCCACCCCCACCACCACCACCACCTCCTCCTTATCATCACAGAATCACTCTCATACACTACATGGTCAACAAAATTCTGGGTCACAAACTAGTCCAGAGATTGCCTCTCCTGCAATAGTAAGATCGTTAAAGCCAGCTACAACGCCTTCAAAGCCCGTAGGTGGCCTCAAGTGGTCTGCAGCAGCAGCAGTTGGTATCCCGGACACTCTATATAAGTCATCATCAACCGAGTATGAAGATGAAGGATTACAGAAAGGAAATGTTGCAGTTGAGAGCCCCAACAATCGAGCCGCTGCAGAGGAAGAACAACAAGAAGAAGCAGTAAAAGAAGAAGAAAAAGAGGAAGAAGAAAATGTACAGTTTGACCCGATAAAACTAGAGCCAATTGATTTGGATAAATACAAAAACATAATAGCCAACTCCTCATTATCAAAGACAGAATTGAACTTGTTTGCAGATATGAATTTGGTGCGTGTACCTCCCGGAATTCAAGACTTGGCCGTCTCATTTGCTTCGAAGCGTAATAACGACGAGTTCAAGATCTTGGTTGACTCACAAGATTTCAATCAGTATACTTGTCCAATTTATAAATCGTATTTGCCCAAGATTGTTCAACCAAATTATTATTCTCAGTTTACAAACTTCAGTTTCAAGCATCCTATACAATTAACCAAATTTCAGTCTCATTGGAACAAGATCAGGGCCTACTATGGGTTTGGGGGTCTAGTAAAAGAAATTAAGGATTTGTTATTACGAGAGACGCCCGAAAACGCAGCCTTGATTGCTGAATTAACATTTGTATTTTTCTATGGTTTTTACTATGGATTAACACCAGCAGAAAACCTTATAGCAGAAAGTAGTTTGTTTGAATTAGGTTGGAAACCATACAGGACCCAGTTAGATGTGCCTACAACAATTAACAATTCTGTTTCGCGAGCTGCTTCGACAGATGGTATGAATAAAGAAAACCATTCCAGTCAGTATTTCTACTGGTTCAGGAGACTAAAATTGATTTCTTCTTCTAGTGACCAACAACAGCCATTGGATAAGACTCAAGCTTTTGAGATTGGAGATTACCAAGTGTTTGATTTGAATTTTTGGGAGATTTTTGTAAAATATGGGTTTAAGCTTGATTATTCTTCTTGTCAATTGGAACCTTCTAAAACGTTATTTTAAGAAAAGAAAAATTGATGTTGTATATGTATGTGTGTATGCATATATTTACATTTATGTATAATTTGATTACCAGCACTGACACTACGACACTACGACACTATCGAGCAAAGCGAGATAGTGGAGCAGCACTGACTACACCGACACTACGACACTATCTCGCTTTGCTCGATAGTGGAGCAGCACTTTGTAGCTTGTCGACACCCTTTTAGCGACACTATCGAGCAACACTTTGTAGCTTGTTGACACCCTTTTAGCGACACTATCTCGCTTTGCTCGATAGTGGAGCAGCACTTTGTAGCTTGTCAACACCCTTTTAGCTTTTCAGCTTCTTCCACCAGCGTCGCCTTCGGCTCCCGCTGGTTGGCTCCCACTGGTTGGCTCCCGCTGGTATACTAGTGTTCAGAATCCAAGATGAATTGTGAAGACTGCAAAATACCCGGCGACTGAGCAAACTCAAAATCATCCGAAAAGAAAAGTAAATCAGAGTTTTCCTTCACCTCATCCCCCTCCAAACCTTCACTACCAACCTTTTCACCTCTATCTGAATCAAACTTGATGATTGATCCATTTTTGGAAACTAAATCAGGAGGTTTTGGGTACGACAATGGATTGGGAATATCTGAAACATCGATCAAAAGTTCATACTCAACCTTGTCCAACCCAAACTCCTTAAGCTTCGCTCTCTTTATATGATAAGTTGCTACAAGCAGCTTTAAGCTAGTAATGGTCTCCATTATTAACTCAGCTTCTACAAGAATGGCTCCTTCCTTCTATTGTAATAAAACTCGTTAACAAAACCTTCTCCACATAAAACGCAAGCGAAAAAAGAAGAATGAAAAATTATATCAATGGTATATATAGAAGGGGTATATATAAAGGGGGTATATAAAGGGGAATAATGGAGTACTACTCGTCGCTAGATGCATCACAGTTAGATTCTGAACGGCCTACATTATTTGAGATAATATCAGCTAATCAATTAGAATCGCTTCTTTCACCTTCGTTACGGTACATTCTAGTTCACTATGCGAGCAAATATCCGAGGTATCTACTCAAGCTTAATAACTATTTTGATGAAATCAACTTGGTATTCAGGAGTTTTATAGAGTGGTATTTTTTAAACTACTGGCAAGCAACGTTTACGGAAAACTTTTATGGGCTAAAAAGGGTGAATCAGACGTTGTTATCTCAAGGTAACTACAATGGTAGCAAATTGGCTCAATTAGTGCCATCGATGATTGAAGAAACAAGAAAATTGACAAGTTTGCAAAAAATTGTATCCATTTTCGAAGTTTCTGGTGTGTCCTTTTTGTCGGAAAAGTTGAATTATTGTTACGAGGTGTGGTATACAAAGTATATAACGAACCAGTTGAAAACTCATGAGTCATTATCTAAAAAGGAAAACATTAAAATACAAATCAAGAGGAAATTCGTTGAAATCTATCCATATCTTCAAAGTGGGTACCGTTTGGCAAATTTGATAACCACTTTGATGTATTTGAGTGGTGCATCGAAATCGCCAACCATTTTAACCTACCTCTTCAAGATCAACTTTTCACGATTATCGCAATACGACTATGATAAAAATGAACCAAAACAGGATACGAAACAAAACTTTGGAGAAAAGACAAATAAGGTTGCTCCACCAACAACAATCGAATACATATTAAACTTACTTGATACTAAGGTGAGACATCCATCGTGGAAACTCACCAAGCTTGTTCTTGGAACATTCTTCCCCGTTGCAATATTCACATTGAAATTTCTTGAATGGTGGAATAGTTCTGGGTTTTCGTCAAAGTTGTTGAAAAATCAGGGAAATACACTTACATTCACATTGCCACCACCATTGGCGTTAACTTCAGCACTTTGTCAGGAAAAAAAATTGAAGCAACATCAGTACAATAAGAAGGAGAAAAGAAAGGCTTACAAATCGGGAAAACTTTGCCCATTATGTAAAAAGGAAATGACAAATCCCGCTATAATCGAAACAGGGTACGTATTTGATTACTCTTGTATTTACAACTATTTGGAGAAATCACATATCATAGTATCGAAAAAGAAAGCCGAAGTAAGAAATGAAGAGGAGGAGGAGGAGGAGGATTCTTCAATCTCAGACATTGACGAAGTAGGCATTGATACGAAGCTGGAGAAAACTGAAACTGTTATTGACATTAATAAAGGCGGAAGGTGCCCAATAACGGGGAGAAAATTATTAGGTTGTAAATGGAACCCGCTCACAAATGAATGGCAAATCGACGGGATACGTAGACTCATCTTTTAATTGGGTTTTATCACCTATTGAACATCACCATCATCATTCTCATCAAAATCAATATCATTATATCTACCGGGACTTAATGGTAGAGGGATACAGCACAGCACGACCATTGTTCTCTTGGCACGTGGTAGCATTATTAGGTAGCTGCAAATTTTTACCAAAAATGGAAACCAGAGCCAATTTCAACTTTCCAACTTTTCAAACTCCTTTTTGCATAAAGTCTTGTACAAACGCACAAGAACCAATTGTTTTTATGGTTTAGGAGAAAAGATGGATAGCGAAAATAGCTCTTTACAAGCGATAAAGTTTGACAGAGATAATATAACTTTAGAGATACTTGATCAATTGGTTTTACCTTACTTCACGAAGTATATTCCTATTACAAGTATAGACGATGCGTTCCAAGCAGTTAAATCGATGCAAGTCAGAGGAGCACCAGCAATTGCCATTGTGGGGGCGTTTTCAGTTGTAGTAGACGTTCATAACTCTTTAAAGTCAAAAACGAGTGAAACTAAGACGGTGCATGATTTAAAACAATCTTTGGATTATTTAATTAAATCGCGTCCCACAGCAGTCAATTTAGCTAATGCTTTGAACGACATTGAAGCGATATTGGCCAAGTTTTCAAAGACCGAACCGGTTACTAAAGAAATATACAAGTTGATTTATGAGTACGCTACTAAGTTATACGATGATGATTTGGCAAATAATTATAAAATTGGAGAAAACGGATTGAATTATATGGTGGAGTCATTGAAGAAGGAGAATTTCAAGGGACCATTTTCAGTTATCACAATTTGTAACACCGGGTCATTAGCAACTTCAGGTCACGGTACCGCATTGGGTATCATTCGTTCCACGTATCAACACTTGAATGAAGTGACTTCAAATGAGGATTTTTACTTAGATCATATATACCCTTGTGAAACGAGACCCTACAACCAAGGAGCAAAACTCACAACATACGAATTAGACTACGATGAAATACCATTCACATTGATTTGCGACAATATGGTATCATCACTAATACAAACATTGCTGAATGGAAAAGAGATTCATGGCAAAAGCTCGCCTGTTAAATTCATCATTGTTGGGGCTGACAGAATCGTCAAGAATGGTGATACCGCAAACAAGATCGGCACTTTCCAATTGGCAGCGATTGCCAATTTTTTCAATGCAACTGAAAACTCAAACATTAAATTTATCGTTGCTGCTCCAAGAACAACCATTGATTTAAAGACAAATAGTGGTGCAGGAATAAAAATCGAGGAAAGGCCACATAATGAGTTGACTACTCTTGTTGGTCCCATTTTGAATGAATCAGAAGTTGGAAATAAGGTCACTGTGGGTATTGCTACACCCGGAATTACAGTTTGGAACCCAGCTTTTGATGTAACACCGCATACCTTGATAGATGCTATCATAACTGAATATCCAAAGGCTTTTATCAAGAATAAGAAAGGTGAGTACAATTTGTCCGAGTATCAAAAGTAAGTTACAGTGTGAATTTACCTTATCACTAAGTCTAAAAAAAAAAAAAAAAATCACTTTTTCTTTCTTTTTTGATTTTTCTTTTTCTTTTGGGATTTGGATTTGTTGTTATTAGGAACATTCACGTTATTTTCTTCCTTATCCTTTGCGACGGTGGTGATAATTGTTTCCTTACCTGGATCGGCTCTAGGTTCGTGGTCGTTTTGTTGCTCTTCCTCCAATTCCTTGCCATTAGTACTGTTGTTTGGATTTTCGCTTATGGTCTCATCAATGCCAGATTCTCTCTCATTCAAATTCACTGTCTCCGTTGTTGGCTTTGATACAAAGTCTTCAGCAAGATCTAGTTGCAGTCCCTGTTTCGTATTATCGGTAATACCGAGATCCTTCATATTCTTTGTCATGCCCCTAATTGGTTCAGCACTATTTGAAGCTTTCGTCAAATGGGCGGTATTATGAGTTTCATCTATAGATTTGGTTACATCAGTGACTTTTTGTTTGTGAATAGTAGGTGCAGCTGGTTCTATTTCTATTTCTAAATCTAGATCATTCTGCTTTTCATTATCTTGCTCGTCTTTTTGATTTCCATCTAAATGGACAACCTGATGATTCAGCACAGCCTCTTGCGAATCAGCCATCACCTGGACGTCTTGTGGTAAACTATCATGAGAATTATCTGTAGATTTTTGTTCTTCTGTCTTGCTAGTCTCAGGAGATAATGCTTCATTCTCTTTATGTGAGTCTTCAGCAGAGCTTTCTTTGTTGAAAAGTTCCTTTTTCGACTTTGTATCGTTGCCCTCAGTAGAAACGGATAAAGCAGTTTTTGCAGTTACGTCTGACTCTGTATCCAACATCTTTACTTTGCTATCGTTTTCAAGCGGACTAGACTTCTTATTGATGGTTTGCATATGTTGAGGAACTTCTTGGTTTGTCGTGGGCTCTTCCTTGGTAGTGATATCTTCTTCCTTAATAGACTGTGCTTTTGTAGAAACATCTCCTTCTTTGGTAAGCTCTGCCTCTGTCCTAACTTCTTCTTTATTGCTAGGCATTTCTGTGACAGGGACACTAGTAGTTTTTTCACCTATCTCACTTGTTTCAGCTTCCATTACTCCCGGTTCCAAATTCGATTCATTTTCAGTAAATTCAACAGGCTGAGAACCCTCTCTTGACTCCTTGTCGATACCATCAGCAGCACCAGAAACCACGCTAGATTTTTTTTCCTGCTTCTCCTGCTTCTCCTGATTTTCCTGATTTTCCTGATTCTCCTGATTCTCTTCCTTTTCCGAAACCAAAGTTTCTGACACAGAGGCGGATTGAGGAGGTTTAGGTGGAGGAGAAGAAGTCTCCACTGCTGCAGTTGTATTGTTTTCCTTTTCTATTAATTTCTCATCAACTTGTTGCTCATTATTCTCAGCAACTGACGGCAATTCCTGCAGAGGAGCAGGACTTCTTTCAAAAGAGCTTCGAGCAGAAGAGACCAATTTCTCAAAACTAAGTCTTGATTTAGCTAGTATTGGCTCAGCTTGTTGTCTCTTTGCTTCATCTTTATTTTGCCTCATTTTCTCTTCCATTCTAACATCTTCTTCGGTAGGCATCAGATTAACATTCTCCCAAATAACCTGCCCCGAGTTGCCATACCCTGGTAAATCACCAAGTTTGTCTCTGAAATAATCAATATCCCGTAACAAATTTTGTTTTTCATTAAAGTCCTTAAATGCTGGCAATTTGGTACAATAATTCTCAACAAGAAGTCTCTTGTAACTATCAAAAATCTGCAGCAATACTAGTGAATACTTCAAGTCTGGTAAATACTTCATTAAGACTTTTGCCACGGTTGAAGTGTCACGCACGAGATCTTCCATATAACTATGGCACTGTTGCGGATGCTTAAGTGGTACTGACCAATCAATGGCGAGCAGTTTGGTACAACCGGCTGTTGTTCGAACTTGCATAATGGTGATGATCTTTGCAAAGAGTTCAGTTTCATGATCCTTGTAGTTACTAATTATCTTTGCAAATGTAACTTCATCATCACTCTTCCGTTTGGAATCTTTAAATGCTCCTTTTAAACTCTGAAGAAAAGCTATATTGTACTCGATAAATCGGATACATAATGCTAAATGTTTAGTCGTTATATGCTTCAACCCAGCAGTTCTCGTTGCTCCAGCTCCAAGCACAGATTGCGAAGTTTTTGAGTTCAAATCCTTGAAATAGTTCAAAAGATTATTTTCAATTGTTGATGCAAAAGTGGGGAATGCCTTACTAGCTATCATGTAATCTTTTACGTGATTGGTTACAATTACAGCCAAATTCGGAACAATAAACTCATTCTCACCGATAAATAATCTTGTTGGCAGCAGCAAAGATTCTTGCTCAGCAAGAATATCGGGTTCTTGCTGTGCTTCATAAAAGTTGAAAATTTCTAGCCACTTATCACCTGAAAAGCCATTTTCTCCATTGCTCTGAACATACTCTGAATACTCAACAATTTGGTTCAAAGCAAGCTGTGTGGGCGCCAAAGTTTCTGGGTTTTCCATTACCTTCCATGTTTCTTTTGAGCAACTGTTTACCATCAGTTTGAACGAGTTCACATGAAGTCTATGTATAAAATATGTTATATGATTTTGAAACCACTCACTCAACACATTACCTGCTCCGCTAAAGGCAAATGCAGGGTTTATGAGCTCACATTCCTGTAAATATGCTGAAGTAAGTGAGTACAATTTTAGATAAAGCGGTAAAGGCAAATCCGCAGTTTGCTCCAGTCTTACGCTAATAACTTTCATGAGTCTGATTTGAGTAAGTTCAATAGCTTTGTGTATAGATTTCGTAATATCCAAGGACATTATATCCAAACTATTATTATTATCACTATTATTATTATTATTATTATTATGATGATGATGATGGTTATTATTGCTATTGTTGTTATTATTATTGTTATTATTATTGTTATTATTATTATTATTATTATAATTATTGTTACTATTATTATTACTTGGAATCATGGCCGTTAATGCAAGGTCCAATAACATCTTTTGGTGAACAGTTAATCTTCGCAAACATTCTGATAATTGGGCATATGTTTTGCAGAGCATTTCTTCAAACTCTTTTGGCGTAAGAATCTTAATGTTCGTACTCATTGCGTTTTGAGGTCGAATCGTTTCATTAGCACCGTCCACTTGTTTTGGAGCTGGTGTACTTTCAGATGAGTTTTGCAATGAAGGAGTTTCATTTAAAGCGGTACCAGTGGGCAAGTTCTGTTTAATCACCTCTTTGATCTCCGAAATAAAACTGTTTTGATAAAACGTGTATGCATTGGTGAGTTCTTCTGCCTTGATGAGGCTCTTAACAAACTCCTGCAATTGAAGTCTCACTTCAGAGTCAACTTGAAGGTAAGACATATTAACAGTTTTTGATGCACTTTTTCTTGTTTTGTCCTTATTGGCATACATTCGATTGAACGTGTCTCTTGTAGGTACACTTTGATAATGTCCTCTCAAATCGTCTAGAAGCAACTCAATGAAATCTTCAATATACTTCCTAGCACAATCAGTTTTGAGTGATTGTAGATCATTACGTAAATGAATCAATGCAGGTAAATTTTGAAGATCAACCATTGGGAGATTGGGATACATGCTCTTTACCTCTTCATCAACAATATCAGTACGATCTACACCATTAATGAGGTTTTCAACGGTAACAATTTCATTTAGACACTTGACGTTATCATTAGCACTGAAGGACCTTTTGGCATTCAGGAATATTGTTGTGATGTACTGTAATTGAATAATGGATTTTTCCAAAATTTCCACGTTACGTCTTTCAACCATCTTCGCAAGTACCTCAAGACCTAGCTTTGCTTGATCCCGCTCGAGCGTGGTGATATTGTTCAAAAGTCTATGGTATTTTTCGACGCAAGTTTGAGATTTCTTCTGAATGCTTTCTATATCTCCGATAGCGTCAAAAAAAGAATCTGACGTCCTTTCAATTTCCGAAACCAAATTCAATTCCACCAAGTCCAAATAATGAGATAGTTTGTCCTGTAATGCAGTATCATTTACAATGTGGTCCTCTTCCATTAGCTTCAAGTCAGAATCTTCCAACACTTGGCTGAAGATACGCGGGTCGTCCAATTTCAAGTCTGGGTCAAGAAACACCTCTGGAATTTCCGCCAACAGTGTTCCACTTTCTTGTTGTTTTTGTAAACTTTCAATTGAAGAAGATCTTGAAAATTGGCCATTATTTTTCTCTGTTGCCTCTGAGAGCTTTTTCAACGAATCTTCGGTTAATGCTCTATAACTTTCCTCGAATTTTTTATATTCACCAGCTATATCATTGATAAACTTCTCCTCTAGTACTCGGTTTGGTACTTTTTTCTTTAAGCGTTCCAATTGAACCTGAGGAATATCCTTTGATGTTGGAGCATCAATATTATATATGGTGGTTGTTCCTCCATTCAACGTGACCATTGTTTTCAAAGCACGATTTCTCCTCAATCGAGCTATATCAGAGCCAATTGTTAACTCATAGATCGAGTTTGGACCCAATGGCGAGTAGGTGCTGCTCTTACTATCGTCATTGAACAAAGTGTTGGACAGTATGACGCTCTCATTATCTATGCTTCGTCTACAATTTGAAAAAGATGTCACTGAGCCCATTCGCCTATGCCTCTGTAGCGAATACGGCCTTGCCTGGTTGGTCGAAGTGGCACTTGGAGACTCATATATTACCGACGAGTGCTCCGACTCGGAAGGTAAGTCGTCGTTTAAATTTATAGTCGCATCTTCAGCTGAGCATGTATTTAGTTCATCAGATGAATCATCCGCCATGGGTAGCAGTAGTAGTAGTAGTAGTAGTAGTAGTAGTAGTTAGTCGTCGTGGTGATGTGATGTGCAGTTGTTTTCAATAACTATTTGTGGTAAGTCTTGACTCACTCGAAAAGAACAGTATCAACAGCAAACTTCACCCCTAATTGGCTTTGGTTTCCTTTGTTTTTATGCCGGTCCTCTTGAGATTAAAGCTAGTGTTATCAAAGTTGGCCCGAAATTTGTTGGTTATTGAAACCGACAAAAAAAATTCAAATCTAAATGTCGTGAAAGATAGCATGTAAAATGTCGCGACACTACGACACTATCGACAACGACACTATCGAGCAAAGCGAGATAGTGGAGCAGCACTGACTACCTTAGCTCGATAGTGTCCCAACACTTTGTAGCTTGTTACAACACTATCGAGCGACACTATCTTGCTCTGCTCAACAGTGATTTTTAGAGTCAATAAGAAGATTTTATAAAATTGTTTTCTGCACAACTTTTATTTGTATTTTGTCACCAATAAATTACATACACTATCGAGCGAAGCAAGAAAGTGGAGAAACGGTGAGTAGCAGCACAGAGTAGCAGTACAGAATAGCTTGTTACAACACTATCGACACTATCGAGCAAAGCGAGATAGTGGAGTAGTACTGATTAGCCTGTTACAACTATCTCGCTCTGCTCGATATTGGAGCAACACTAAATAGACACTATCTCGCTTTACTCGATAGGTGTTTATTGCTGGTGAGACTTTCTAAATTTTTGTTTTTCGGCGCTAAGAGTAAATATGGTAATTCCTAGAATGTTATTACCCGGCTAAAAATAAAGTAGAAACTCTATGCAATAAACTAGTTAGTTGGTGTGTTCTACTATCGAGCTGAGCGAGATAACTCTAGCAACAAACTATTTAGCTGGTGTGTTCTACTATCGAGCTGAGCGAGATAACTCTAGCAATAAACTATTTAGTTGGTGTGCTCCACTATCTCGCTCTGCTCGATAGTGTCGAGTGTCGATTGAAATTCCTAGAATTTTGTTACCCGGCATAATTGTCTTTTTAGCCGGGTTATTTTCAAAGAGCTCTCGCCTTCCTCCAATGAATTTAAAAAATTAGTAATCTATTTCGCAAGTATTAGGTAATATTATTCAGACAAAATCTCATCTTGTCATCTTATATCATCTTGTCATCTTATATCATCTTGTATCATTTTATACAACAACTACCACCACTATTATCCATTACAACCACTATGGCAGGAGCTAAGGATCAACAAAAGGAAGACAGACCAAAACCATGTTGCGTTTGCGTTCCCGAAAGAGAGGCTAGAGACAAATGCGCATTATGGCATGGCGTGAATGACGATAATTGCAAAGCTGAAATAGAAGCTTATTGGAAGTGTATGAAAAAGTACAACTTCCACAAAGATTCAGTATAGTATAGACATGGAAGATTTTTCCATAAAGAAAAGGAGAGAACCCCACTTGTGTACATATAACCTCTCTACTCTATTTATACTTGAATACATACAGCAATAAATGAACCTTTTTTTTGTTTTATCGACAACGACACTATCGAGCAAAGCGAGATAGTGGAGCAGCACTGACTACACCGACACCATCTCCCTTAGCTCGATAGTGTCCTAACACTTTGTAGCTTGTTGCAACACTATCTCGCTTTGCTCGATAGTGAAGCAGCACTGACTACACCGACACCATCTCCCTTAGCTCGATAGTGTCCTAACACTTTGTAGCTTGTTGCAACACTATCTCGCTTTGCTCGATAGTGAAGCAGCACTGACTACACCGACACCATCTCCCTTAGCTCGATAGTGTCCTAACACTTTGTAGCTTGTTGCAACACTATCTCGCTTTGCTCGATAGTGAAGCAGCACTGACTACACCGACACCATCTCCCTTAGCTCGATAGTGTCCTAACACTTTGTAGCTTGTTGCAACACTATCTCGCTTTGCTCGATAGTGAAGCAGCACTGACTACACCGACACCATCTCCCTTAGCTCGATAGTGTCCTAACACTTTGTAGCTTTGCTCGATAGTGGAAATCTGATTCATTCGTCAGCCGATCCATACCCCTTGTGAGGCAAAGGAGACGTTTCTCCTGATGTGTCTCCTCTTTCTAGGTCGTTCCCATTCTTTGAGGCTTCAATTCGTTCCTCTTCTTGTAAAACTTCTTCAATTTCTCTCCTTCTTACACTCTCAGTCTCGTCGTCCCAATCAGGAAATCTAAACTTCAACAATTTGTTGCTATTGGCCCACATTTGATTTCTAATGAAATTATCAATCAATATTAGCTGCAAACAGTTCAAAATTATAGGTATAACAAACATAACCATCAATATTTCAAACTCTTCGGGAAATTCATCTAGCCATGCTAATAAAATGTGTGATGTTATCCACAACAATTGCCTCTCAAAAATCTCAACAAATCCATAAAGAATGAACTTGGTAATCATTAAGGAACTGAAATAAACCGCTAATTGCTTACAAAACGCCGTGAAGCTAGGATGATTGACGTTTCCATATTCACCACTATCAATGTGCAGGACGCCAAAGTAGCTCTTTAGTATATGGGTGATACTTCGGAAAACCAAGTATAAGATATAAACTCCAATAGTGCAGTCCAAAACAATGCTCAAAAAATACCAATCACAAGGATCATCGTTATCACTGCTGTCATCTCCTCCACCTGCTCTCCTCCTCTTCTCCAACATCCACATGGTCACCTCAGGTGCAGTCTTGAGCATAGACAAAATCACATTGAAAACATGTACACCTAAAGCTCCAATTAACTGCTTGCTCACGTCAAACGTCCATACAGGCCAAGTTCGTCGTATTGGATACTCATAAAACCGTTTGACAATTAGACTCGAGATACAAAGTAGACCAAGCACAGCTTGTGTAAATAAAGAAAACGTGCCTATGAGCTCACATTTTCCATCATCGTCTGAAGGTGCCGTGGTATGAGTCGGCGTATAAGAAAGAGTCACCATTATTGCGCTATCTATATCTTTCTGAGCTTGCCTAATATGCAAATATGTCAACCTGGTAACCTGTAACCTGTACGTGTACGTGTACCTGTATATATATATGTAACGCACCGATCGTTTTTATCCACCTTAATCAAAGAGTCACCTCCTTGCTCGTCAAACTTCCCCTATGCTATACTCTTCCTTTGCAATATTCAAAACTTCCCAACCAATATAACTATTCTATATATAAAAGAAGAAGAAGAAAAAAGATTAGTCAATGATAATGTCAAAAATTGATGGGCTTGGCTTATCGCTTGCTCTCTTTACCACAATCAGTAACAATCTCAACTTATTTTTTTCTTTTTCCAGGGCGGGAAGGTGGGAGATACGGCGGGAGGTGCGACGAAGAACGCGGCGAGGGGTTCAAGAATTTCTTTAGGACAATCGCGCGAAAAATAAAAAAGATAAATGTCATACACAATAAGCTTTTGATTGCTAAGGGTTGATTGAGGAGGAGGGACAAAGAAATGAAATAGCAACCTTCACTAGAACACTATCGAGCAAAGCGAGATAGTGTCCTAACACTTTGTAGCTTTGCTCGATAGTGTCCTAACATTTTGTAGCTTTGCTCGATAGTGGAGCAGCTCTAACCACACCGACACTACGACACTATCGAGCAAAGCGAGAAAGTGGAGCAGCACTGACTTCACTGACACCATCTCGCTTTGCTTGATAGCGTACTAGCACTTTGTAGCTTTGCTCGATAGTGTCCTAACACTTTGTAGCTTGTTATGACACCATCTCGCTTCGCTCGATAGTGGAGCAGCACTGACTACACCGACTACACCATCGATTACTCATCTCTAGCTTGTACACGTTATATTAATCTACACACATATATATACTTAAAATGAACACGTAAAAAAAAGTATACCAACACATCCTTGTTTAAATTTACTCATCTATCCAAAAAAATGCTTAGCAAGTCCCTTTGCTTGACCAATCAAGTTACTATTCTTATCCTCTTCTGCCGCTTCATCATCATTAATAGAATGAGGTGTGGGCAAAGTAGGGTTTCCTGATGTGTTTCGTATTCCGATTTTATCTGCCAAATTACTCAAGGAATTATAACTCTTTCCTCTCTTGTTACTATCAATAACACCACCACCACCACCACCATCTTCTTTTTCAAATTCATCTGACTCTAAATCTGAATCTTCATCAAATAGAAATTGTCCGTGCTTTTGTTGTTGTTGTTGTTGCTGCTGCTGCTGTTGTTGTTGTTGTTGTTGTTGTTGTTGTTGTTGCTGTTGTTGCTGTTCCTGCTGCTGCTGCTGCTGCTGTTGTTGTGTACAGTGACTAGGAGAAGATGCAAAAGGAGAGTTTTGCGATTGGTGCGGTTGTGGTAATACACTAAATGCATTTTCTGATGTAGTGCGAGCCTCTGATAATGTGGATTTCTTATTTGTATTGGGCAAAGTACGTGATAAACAAGGTTTTTCAGTTTGTGATTCTCCACTATGATTTTGTTTTGTACACTGTGACTGTGGAGAAGGTGTAGCAGAAGAACTACCAAAAAATATACTGCTCAAAGCTTTATCTTGAGAAGATGTTTCCCCTTGATTTCCTAAAAACAGTTGTGAAAGTGAATTGGAGCTTCGGGACTGCTTGGTTAAGGTCTCACCAGAAGTATAACGCGGGTTGATAGTAGAAATATGCTCATTTACAGGCTCAGCAGGAAAGCCAGAGAGATTCAATGGTTTGTCTCGATTAGTCTCTGACGATGATATTTGTGGAGTCAGATGTTCCTTTTTGAGCTCAAATAATCCACCAGAATGTAAAACCAGTTCTGCTATTCCCTGGCTCGATCTTCTTGTACCAATACTTAGTACATCCGTCTCCGAAGCATCTGAATCATCTGAACCATCTGAATCACTCTCTGATTCACTCAATTGAAAAGGTGACTGTTTTGCTCTGTGGCTCCCAATAGTTTCATTTACTGCCGTCGATAAAGGTGATGATGAAGGCAGACTGTGTGATGTCGAATAGCTATTAGCAGTGCCACTATTAATATTAGTATTATTATTAGCATCGTTATTGTTGTTATCGTTGTTGTTGCTGTTGCTGTTGCTGTTGCTATTGTTGATATTATCGTTATTGTTGTTGTTGCTGTTGTTGATTTCATTGTTATTATTGTTATTGGAATAACTGGTGTTTGGAAATTCATGGACAACCTTCGGTACATCCGCATCTTCAATCAATTCGTAGCTTATGTTGGATCCAATTTCAAGGTTTTCAGGTACATCAATTACATCAGTGTTTTGATAACTTCCTAAGTTAGGATAACTAGGATCACACGTATAGACTGTGTTGTAATCGTAGTAGTAGTCATAACCTCGACTTACATCATTGTTAACATTGTGTGACAAACTTGAAGTGTATGGGTAATCTTCATCGCTAGTTTCTTCATCGGAACCGTAGTTTAATACTGTGGATGGCAAAAGATGAATAGTCTTGAAACTTCTATTGCTACTACTAGTAGAAGCTGATTCGCTATCAGAAACAGCAGTACCAGCAGTACTAGTAGCACCATTTCCGCTCTCCCTTACTGAACGAAGATTTGAGCTTTGGTTATTGCTGTGTCCCAATTTCAAAGGTGCAGTAGTGGTGGATTTAACTTGAAGGAAAAATCCCCCATCGTCATCTTCATTATCGTCGCTATCGTCACAATTGTCGTCATCGTCGTCATCATCCTTGTAAAATTGACTTCTAATGAGATTGTTATTCACCTGCCCCGTGTAATCATCATCATCATCAGCATCATCATCATCATCATCATCGTCGTCGTCGTCATTATCATCATTGAAAACTTCTTCAAAATCATCTTCATCCTCAGAGTTACCACCATCTTCGTCATATTCATCTTCTGAATAGCAATCGTAAGCTATACATTGTTTCACTTCTTCGTTAAAATGTATGTGTCTGTCCTTCTTCTCTGGAGCAGTAGTTGTAGCTGCAGTAGTTGTAGCTACACTATTACCACCACCGCCACTAATAGCAGTAGTAGTAGTACCTTGATCTTTTCCCATTTTATCATGGGATATTTGCTTAGATAAACCTACCAGTACCCCCGTTATATCGGTATTTACGGCTAAGTTGTCATCTTGTTTCATAGTAGCCAATGATGATGAAGTTGACGATGACCTTAACATATTTTGAAACTTGGCAACACTTGAATTGTCAGTGGGATTTTTGTTTGCGTATTGACTATTTAATTTGTTCAGTAGTGCATGATAATCGAAATATTCTTCTGGGTGACTTTGGTTTTGAGAGTTGAACTGTTCGTTTTGTTGCTGCTGCTGCTGCTGCTGTTGTTGTTGCTGTTGTTGCTGTTGTTGTTGTTGTTGCTGCTGCTGCTGCTGCTGTTGCTGTTGTTGCTTCATTTGCTCTTTCCTTTTTTGATACAAGCTAGTGGCCAATTGTAATTTTAACAAGTTTGAATGACTTATTATAGATTCTTCAACAGTTCTTTTCTTCAAAATAGGTTTAGGAGCATGTTTTCTTTTTGGCTTTTTGGCGATGGAAATGTCACCAGCTACAGCATTTGTTGCAGTTAAGTCTTCATGCATTGAATGGTTATCCTCACTATTTTCGTCGTCTTGGCCGGGCTTTGGTGAGTTGTTAGTATTCAATATTGGTCCGTAAAGCCATGTGACATCACTTTCTTTTGACCAGTTGACCACTTCAGGACTGATTGTTTTTAAATTGGATCTTCTTTGAGCCCACGTTCTCCAAGAGGCATTTTCGAGTCTTGCTGCATTGGCAACATCTTTTTTCTTGGATATAACGTATCTCCATGATTTTGATATATCATTGACATTCCATTGATGGGACAAGTAGTCAACGTGGCGTGAAGGTTCTGCTGCTAAATCTGTATCATCATAAGGCAATAAATCTGGCGACTGTAAATTCAAAGTAGGTGAAGTTGTAGGAGATGGTACGGGGGACGGAGACGGTGAGCAAGAAGTTGATTGATTGCTATTTGTCTTGAGTATCGAGTCTGAAGTTGATTGGTTACAATTTGTCTTGAGTATCGAGTCTGAAGTTGATTGGTTACTATTTGTGTTGATTATCGAGTCTGAAGTTGATTGGTTGCTATTTGTGTTGATTATCGAGTCTGAATTTGTTGGAGGTCGATTAGTAGTGTCTGTATTATCGAGAAATGTGTTGCCGTTCAAATCTGACAATGATTGTGAATGCGAGGAAGTGGAAACTTTCCCATCATTTAGTGCCTGTTCTTTTGTTTTCTCAGGTATGAATTCATCTAGCAAACCTAATGATCTTGTTCTCTTTAGCTTGAACGTGGTGTTTTCGAAATGATCTTCATCTTGAGCATCAACATGCTGGGACGTGGTCGCCCCTCCAGAATAAACCTCACTAGACATTATTTCAAACTGTCTCAATCTCTGGTCTCAGTGTCTTAGCCTCAGTCTCTGGTCTCAGTGTCTTAGCCTCAGTCTCTGGTCTCAGTGTCTTAGCCTCAGTCTCTGGTCTCAGTGTCTTAGCCTCAGTCTCTGGTCTCAGTGTCTTAGCCTCAGTCTCTGGTCTCAGTGTCTTAGCCTCAGTCTCTGGTCTCAGTGTCTTAGCCTTAGCCTCTTGTCTCAGTCTCTTGGTCTCAGTCTCTTGGTCTCAGTGTCTTAGCCTCAGCCTCTTGTCTCAGTCTCTTAGCCTCAGTGTCTTAGCCTCAGCCTCTTAGCCTCAGTCTCTTAGTCTCTATTGAAAAGATGTGCGTGTGTGTAAAATACCTGTTGGTTTGTGTGCAAACGTGTACCACTTAGATCCTATTTCTAATGAGATATAACAAGGAGTTTAAGCTTCTAAAAAATGTGTATATATATATATGTGTGTGTGTTTAGTAAAACTGGGCAAAACTCTAATGAGAGTTACTTTAAAGACGATGGAAATTACCGGCGCGCTACCACTATTGTTCCTTGTAACCTGAGCTAACACAAAGGTTCCTTGTACTTGAGATATAATGTTGTTTAATTGTTGTAAAAAAAACGACACAGTTATTAAGATTAAAAATATTATGAGTGCCAAAAAAGTATCAAGCATTTTCATACAGTAGGTCGAAGTTTCCAGGTGCGTGTGAGAGAGAGAACAAGATATGGTAGCGATAAACCGTTTCTATAACACTATCGAGCAGAGCGAGATAGTGTTGTATTAAGCTACTTGACATACAACACTATCTCGCTCTGCTCGATAGTGTTGTATTAAGTTACTTGAAAGAAGATGGATTGTATTAAGCTACTTGAAAGAAGATGGATTGTAATAAGCTACTTGCAAGATGGATTGTAATAAGCTACTTGAAAGAAGAGTTGTAATAATCTACTTGCAAGAGGAGTTGTAGTAATCTACTTGAAAGAAGATGGGTTGGGCTGGCCATATATGAGAGGAAATTGGTTGTCGGTGTAGGTCTTTTGTGCTTACGTGAGAGGATAAAAAATTGATTCCTCCCCTCTAAAAGTCATTAATAAAAAAAAGGTTTTAGGTTTGGATTTTGTCGTTTGGTTGAAATGTGAAGGAATGGTGTTTTAAATTGTATTTTTGTTACTGTTTGATTATTCTGATACAATGATGAGAATGATGCACATATCGAGCTCTACTATCGAACAAAGCGAGATAGTGGAGCACACTAACTACTATCGAGCGAAGCGAGATAGTGGAGCACACTAACTACTATCGAACAAAGCGAGATAGTGGAGCACACTAACTACTATCGAGCAAAGCGAGATAGTGTCGCGGTGTATTTAGTGTCGCGGTGTATTTAGTGTCGCGGTGTATTTAGTAACTCTTTCTATCGGCCCTATCGAGCGGAGTCGGTGCTGCTCGATAGTGTCATTATTCAGTGCTGTTCTACTATCTCGCTTCGCTCAATAGTAGAGCTCAATTTTGTGTTTCCACTTGAAAATATGGAAAAACATATCATGACAAAACAAATGCAACTTTTCAATCAACAAATAAAACTTTTCAATCCTGTTTATAGTAAATATTAAATCATGTGTTGTGGGGCAAGAACGAGGAAAAAAGAAAAGAGAGATCTCTTATGTGCATCAACAACGTAGCAAGTAAAGAGCTTGATATATAGAGTTCCATATATTATTAGCACAATGCATCTGGAATTCCACTGCGCATTACAAAAATATGCAGAAACATAATTCTACTATTTATTGGTTTATTTTGGGTATTTTATTGTTTTCCAATTGAGTTATTTAACTAAATAGTTTTTACTAAACACCCCTTTTAATCTCTACATCAATGTTCATACTATCGAGTAGAGCGAGATGGTATGTTTATAGGCACTATCGATCAGAGCGAGATAGTATGCTCATAGGCACTATCTATCAGAGCGAAATAGTATGCTCATAGGCACTATCGATCAGAGCGAAATAGTATGCTCATAGGCACTATCTATCAGAGCGAGGTAGTGTTGTAATAAGCTACTAAGTTTGGCAGCTAGTAAGCTGTAATAAGCTACTGAGTTTGGCAGCTAGAGTTGTAATAAGCTGAATTTGGCAGTTAGTAAGCTCATAGGCACTATCTCGCTCTGCTCGATAGTGTTCGATAGTGTTGTACTAAGTTTGGCAGCTAGTAAGCTCATAGGCACTATCTCGCTCTGCTCGATAGTGCTGTAATAAGCTCGCTCTGCTCGATAGTGGATAGTGTCGAAAATATTATCTTTCCCGAGTCCAAATAATACTTGTAGATGTAGCTAATGGTTAATCTAGATATGTTTATCGTATGTTTTTCTTATTAAAGGGGAAAAAAATAATAACAAACGAATTTTTCCGATTTGTGGGGGATCTTTCTCTTTTGATGGAAAAAAAATTAGCCGGTTGTATGGGGCTTAACTACCGCCTTTGTGTAATATCGCCACTATCTCGCTTCGCTCAATAGTGGAGCAGCACTTGGTACCCTTTTACAACCACGAAAGCCAATATTAGCTTATTAATGGTATACGATGTTAAGTACTCACCACAAGTTCTATTGATATTACTGTAGATTCGACACTTTTGAGCGAAGCGAGATAGTGGGGCAGCACTGTATATACCGCGACATAATCGAGCAGCACTGAATACACCGCGACATTATGGAGCAACAGAATACATCGCGACACTATCTCGCTTTGCTCGAAAGTGATGAGGCTGCTCCACTATCTCGCTTCGCTTTATAGTGTCGGTGTGATGGTGAGTGTGCTCCACTATCTCGCTTCGCTCAATAGTGTCGCTCGATAGTGTCGCTCGATAGTGTTGCTCGATAGGGGAGCAGACTTAGCTTACTTATTACAGTTGTTTTTCTATCTCATCGTGTATATTTATCTAATGTTATATATTCGATTACCACTAATATAACAAAAACCAAGAGTATTCAATAAATCCTTCATCACCTGTACATTGGCCTGTGAGTCACAGATATATCTGAATTGGTTTAGCTCGTCAACCCGGTTGTCCATTGTAAGTATTGGCAAATTCGTCAAATCGCAAGTCGCCCAGCCATGTTGCGAAGTTGAAACTATCATCCTCTTCCTCTTTTTCAACAATTGCTGTTCTTGTTGATCTTCTTTTTCTCTTTCTTCCTGTTGATGCTGTTGACTTTGCAAGTCAATTTCAAATGTTTCAACTAGGCTTTTGCCTCGTACTGTGATTGACACTTTTTCTCGAAATAGATTTTCACAATTTGAAAAATCATTAACCGACGAGGCCATGTTCATCAACACAAAATTGTCATAATCATTCAAATCAAAATCACTAGAAGCAATTGTTTTCAATACCACTTGCAGTAAATATCGCCTAATGTCTTGTTGAAACTCATATTGTCTCTCAACAAGTTTCTTGTATAATTTCTGAACTCCAGCATTATTAGACGTGGTATACTTTTGAAGTGCCGATAAAAAAAGTCGAGCTAATGTATGCTTATATTGTAGCCTCTCAATTTCACGATTTTCCAAAAAATATAACTTTAAACTTTGTTGTAGCAGCATTTGCAGCCGTTCGTCGTACTGACAAATTTTCTCTCTCTTCAACACCTTATCAACAACAAGTTCAAATTCTTCCAAAAAGGCATCAAGTCTTGCACTGTATGCAAAGGATAAATCATCCAAGATCGCGGGAAATGCCAAACTATCCTCTAAATACGCCATTATCAACTTTGTCACAGAAGTGGTATGCATCCTCTTGTCTCTTGATGTCTGTAATGGCTCATTCAATTTAACAAACAGTAGATTTGCCGTTGTCTTTGATGGAATCCGATAATGTATGGCATTTTTTGGTAGTACTTTATATACAATCCCCAAAATGCTATCCGTTAAATGATGGACCCCGTAAACTATGATGCTACCTTCTACTTCATGGTCATTTTCTGTATTGGCAAGCTCAAAGGAGTACAATGCCCTTTCCACGAATATGTCTAAAGCTTGATCATTCTCTTTTGTTAGAAATGTTTTATCTTTTAGGTCAAAATCAAGTGTCAAAAATTTACCATCTTCAAATCCAACAAGGATGCTCAATTTACCCGAAGATGATGATGGTGGTGATGCACCAACAACTAAGGAAGAACATGCACACCATGAGTGTGTATTGAACTCGAATTTGTTTTTCCCTTCAAACACCATTACTTTGGACGTAAACACCGAAACAATATACAGATTATCTTGATAGATGAAGATTTCATTTTTTTGATTTTGCAATTTCTGACTAGGTGATAGCTCCATGGCCTCTTCCAAATTATCGTCAAACACAGTTATCGAGTTATCAACTCCAATTACCATAAAAATGTTATGCAGCCACTTGACTCTCAAAATTTCCTTGTTGAAATCATATTGCTTTACCAAATGCAAATCGCCATTACAATGATCGCCATTACAATGATTGCCATCAGCTTTATCATCAAATTGAAACACCGAGATTCTGTTGGACAGGTCTACCACCACCAAATATAGCACATCTTCAATAATATTGAATGTAAAGTACTTGATCTTCAAATGTCGGTATTCCTCTGCACTAACATACCATTTATCCTCATAGATTGGTATATTATAAATTTCCACCAATTTTTCAAACAAATTAATCTTGACACTATAACTGTACAACTTTTTGTAATTCTGCCTCTTTAGTAGTAGCATCTCTCCTGTGTTGAAGAGAACACCAAGCCAGCAATCTCGTGTAGTCTTGAGAATAGGTGTCCAAAGGTGCAAAACAATTGTAGGATCATTTACCATCCCATTATAAAATTCGTCGCCATTCTTAAAAACAACCTTAACAAACCGGCCCAAGGGTAAATTATTTGTACTTTCAGCATGGAGAATCTGTCCCACAGAGAATATCTCTTTTGAACTCAAAACAACTTGGTTTCGAGTCTTGCGAATAGCATGATGGTACGATGGAAATCGAGGCTCAACGATCAAAAGCTCATTATATGAATTCAATGTCAATTGCAAATTATCAGACCATTGAACAGGATCATTTCTAGCAAAAGCAGGATTTACTCGCGGCAATACAATATCTGAAATAATGCTGCTCATCTCAAGTCACCAAAGCTATGGGGAAGGTGGGTCCTGGGTTACCTAAGTTGCCTAGATTGCTGTAGGTCGAGAAAAGGTCGAGACAGCGGCTAACGTTTTGTTTTCGCGACGCGTTCGACCAAAAGATCATCGCTACATTTTTTTTTTTTGGCTTCGTCGTTGGCGAGGGCGTCCCTCCTCCTTCTTGATTCGAAGGGCATGCATTCGAGTGCACAATGCCGAGACTACCACCATCCCTACGAGCCGTACGAGATCCAGGTCCAATTTATGGACGAGTTATATGATACTCTTGAGAATGAGTTCAAGATTGGGTTGTTTGAAAGTCCAACAGGTACAGGTAAAACGCTATCTATTATTTGTTCTGCAATGACATGGCTACGAGATTACAAGAGAAATAGGCGAATTGGAGCTGAAATTAGTAATGGCAATGACGCGAGCAGTGATGATGATGAACCTGAGTGGGTTCAAACCGCTTATCGGCAATCTGTTGTCGATAAAACCAAAACCAGACTAAAAGAATTTGAAGGTCATTTGGACCAAGTTGATGAAAACTTTAGAAACAAAAAGAGGAGCGAAAATGAGTTGCCATTGTATAAGAAGCATAGAAGAAAACACCAAGAAACAGAGGATTTGGATTCGTTCTTACCCGTGGATTATGAAAGTGACTCCTTTGTGAAAAACAATGTCGAATCAGGCAATCTGAAACTCCGTCATGAAATTAGTATGTTGATGAAAAAGGCATCTTCCAATGATGAGCTCAAACGAGATTTTAGCAGCGATTCTCCTATAAAGATATACTTTTCTTCACGTACACATTCCCAATTGAACCAATTCTCTAGCCAACTACAACTAACCAGCTTTGATGCATCATTTGAAGATGTCCAAGAAAGGACAAAATATATACCCTTGGGATCAAGAAAACAATTGTGCATTAATGAAGAAGTAACCAGCAGTAAGAAACGAGAACAAAGCATTAATGATGCGTGCATTGATTTGCAAAAGACCAAAAACGGTTGTCGTTACTTAAATAACGGGTTATCTATTCAAGCACAAGAACTTGTCGATCTAAGTTTGGCAAGAATTAGAGATATTGAAGAACTAGGAGAGTTGGGATCACAATTGCATATTTGTCCATATTATTCAGTTAGACCCGGAATAAAACTGGCTGAAATCATTTCCCTTCCTTACCAGTTGCTATTGCAAAGTGGATCCAGAGAATCTTGGAATCTTCAAATCACCGACTCCATAGTCATTATTGATGAAGCGCATAATATCTTTGATGCTTTGACATCCTTGTACTCTGTGAAAATCACAGTTGAGCAACTTTCGCGAGCAATACAAGCTTTGAAAACCTACATGAGTAAGTTTCTGAAAAGATTGAATAGCGGCAATAGAATCAACTTGATGAAATTGATCAAAGTGTGTAAGCTCATGATTGAATTTATGCAAAAAAACCAAGTTTCTGCAAAAGCTGGTTGTGAAATCAAAGTTGAAGATATATTCAAAGACTCAACAGGCGATTTGGTCAATATCCACAAAATTGACCAGTATTTAACAAGGTCAAAAATCGCATTTAAACTTGAATCGTATATGGAGAAAATTGATAATGATAATAGTAATCCATCAAGCCCCGTCTTGTTTGACATTATCCAGTTTTTGAAAAGCTTAACCAATCCAGCTAAGGAAGGGAAATTCTTTTGGGATAATAAGAAGGGAGAGCAAGGAGAAGAAGAAAAAGCAATGTCATTAAATTATATGCTATTAGATCCAAGCACCGTATTTAAAGAAATTGTAGACCAAGCCAAATGTGTTATACTCTGTGGCGGAACAATGGAACCAATGACTGATTTCACAGATTATCTTTTCCCATTTGTACCATCTAATCAAATCAAGAAATTTTCATGTGGACATATCATTCCTGCGGAAAATTTAAAAGTGATTCCTGTTGACCTGTTCAATGGAGGCAGTTTTGAATTTCTGTATGCTCAAAGACAGGATGAACAGCAGAGAAAGAATTTGGGTGAGTTTATTATAAAGATTAGTGAGATTGTACCATTTGGTATAGTTGTCTTTTTTAGCAGTTACAAAGTGCTAAACGAAATGATTCAAGTTTGGAAAAGCTCGACAATCTACTCAAGACTCAGTCAATTGAAACAAATCTTTTTTGAAGAATCGACAACTTCTTCTAAAGTAGAAGCAATAATGAGTCGATACTCGCATGTTATAAACACGCAGCGGAAAGGTGCCATATTATTGGCGGTTGTAGGTGGTAAATTGTCCGAAGGGATCAATTTCTCTAACGATTTGGCAAGAGCGGTGGTAATGGTTGGTTTACCCTACCCCAATGCATTCTCGGGTGAAATTGTCGCCAAACGGAAATTTATTGAATCTCAAGTCCTTGTAAATGGTGGCACAATAAAACAAGCACGAGAGAAGTCAACTGACTATTACGATAATCTATGCATGAGGGCCGTGAATCAAAGTATAGGAAGATCAATCCGACACGCAAAAGATTATGCTATGATTTTTCTTGTTGATAAAAGATTCCATTCTTTTAAAGTGCAAAGAAAATTGAGCAAATGGATAAGGGATGGAATAACCGTTGATTCAAACTACGTTGAGCAATGTATACAATTCTTTCAGTCTAAGCAGGGAATATAACATCGCTTCTTAATACCCATTTAACTCCTCTCTTCACCATCTCTGCTTCGTGCTGCAAACAAGCGTCTCCGTGTTTATGCAATAATGCCATCCCTTTGCTTGGATGGATATTCATTTCTTTGCCACCAAACTCAGGGTAAAATATGGTTCCGCCACCGGTAAACTCATCGTTACCTGTTAAATATATCAACAATGTCCATTTCGTAATACCTTTGCTCTTACCAAGAGGCGGAATATCACATACAACTGAATCATCGTAGTGTTTTCCAAAATGGTGTCCTTGCAAATATCGATATATCCGTAATTGAGGATTCAATCCTATTGCATCATGGAACATTTTTGCAATTGCCTCCAGTTGAGGCTCACTACTATACTCATTTGTCAATAAAACTCTTTGCATATATCGCCATAACACATCTGCTGCATCCAAGTCAATTAAACTAGCGCGATCATTATACCTTGCGGCATACTCTTTACTCTTTACCTTTGGCGTTGTTTCCAACTTGACTCTTGTTTCAAACAACCGGATCAACTCGTCACAGAACCCTTTGTTAAAGAAATTCCGTATCACCACTATTTGATCATCTGAGATGATCTCTGGTTGAGGAAGATAATACGGTTTTATCGAGTTGAGCAAGTCATTGAAGCTCAGAGAGAGTTCAAAACAAGACCGTTTTCCAACACATCTCTTGGTCATTTAAGAAGAATTAAATAAAGTGAAGAAAGAAAAATAAACAAAAAACAATATACCACTATAGATGGTGAAATAATCCTAGTATAATGGAATTTGTATATCAGATAATACAACTAGGAAAGCATACAAGATTATCAAGTTTCTATCTCAGTATGTATTAGATTTTACAATCTGGTATTGTATTATTTCGAGATGAAAAGAAAAAGATGCAAAACTTTTATTTTTATTTTTTTATTTTTTTTTTGGTACAAACTGGGCTATCAACGTCTCATTATAACAGGGATTCCAAGTTGATTAACAAGCTATATACTTCTCTAGGCATCTTGTACTGTACCATTCCCGCGTATATCATACAGTTTCGTGCGATTTTCTTCCAGTAATCCAACTCACCTTTTCCTTTACTAATAGGTTGATATTTTTTAGTTAAAATGTCATAGTTAATATTGGATACACAAGTCATCACCAATATGAGTAACGAAGGCACAACTTGAATCAAATTCTTATCCAAATCGTTATTTTCGATTAGCTCGCTATAGCTTCTTACTTTTGTCAAATCATCAATGGCATTTGCTGGTACCAATCCCAATTTATCTATTCTCGAAATAACCTCTTGCCAATTTCTCTTGATGAACAAATCTCGTATACTAATAATTGAAATGAGTAGTTCACAAGTATGTCTTACGCTTGGAGTAATGCTGCTTAAGATCTTGCTACTTTTGGAAAAATTATTCCAAATATGTTCAGATAACAATATGATATTATTCTCGGGTGTTTCTTGTGTCTCCTCGGCAGCCCCCGCCCCTTGCTTCTCCTCCTCACCACCACCGCTACTACTACTACTACTACTACTGCTACTAGTAGTGAATCCATTAGACATAACATCACAATTTCCAAAATACAATATTGGTTTATTCAAATCACTAGTAGCTATCAACTCGGCAAGAAGCTTATTGACTAAAACAATGGTGGTTTCGTAATCACAAGATAATTGGTATAATAAAAGTGCATCAAATATTCTCCCTTCATCTTCGCATTTAACTGCAGTAGCTTCAACAATTTGACGATTAAACGCTTTGATGTCCTCTAGCTTGATTAATTTCCTTTGCTTTTCCATAACTCCGTGTTCTATAACACCTGTAGTAGCAGGGTCTAACTCACCAATAAGTATACCAAATTCTCTAGTAATGAGTAATAACTCTTTCAAGGCATCGTGGCAAACAGACACGGCTTCCTTTGAATCACCACCTTGTGCCATGGCTATCAAAATCAAGTATTCACAAGCAACTTTTGGATCGCTGATTTTGAAACTTGTAGTGTATGCACCCAAGATTCTACTGTAATTGATTTCATACTCATTTCCATAAACTGTTAGTAAATCATCCTTCTTGAAATTGGAGCACTTGAGAAGACCAAAATATGTCAATCCAATAGCTAAATGAACAGCGTCTGTTTCATTCACATATTCATAACAATATTGAACTGCTAGCTCGTATAACCCAGTTAATAAAAGTGTTTTTAAGTATAATGGGTTTTTTGATGACGACGATGACAAGAAAAATTTCGATTCAAGTTGAATAATTTTGCTTTGCAAGTTGCTTGAACCAAAGTTATGAAAAACAATGGAGGATTGTTCGTCATCATTTGGGTGTTGTTGCTGTTGATATTCGTTGATTATAGCAAAGTGGAACCATAACCAGTCTTCGATGCTCAAATTGATTGCTTGAGGAACTGCCTTGTTATGTAAATCACATTTCCCCACAATCTTATAAACCGAGTACTTGTACAGATCAAAGTTAATACTCAGATCAAGGTCATTCATAACGTATTGAAACTGCCGATTAAACTCTTGATGTATTCTTTCACTGAGTTCCGAAGGCAAAGTATGTCTTGGGCTATCAGCATATTTTCTTATATACGTGGGAAAATTCTTATCGAATTTATTGAACAATTCACGATTACGTAAAACTAGCTCAGCTGCTTCGTCATACAATCCAGCACGCATTAAATAATAAATCAATGCCCAGATTGGCGTACCGTTGACGAGTAAAGTCTTATTAACCAATTCAGGATCATTCTTAAGGATAATCTGATGTATGAAAAAGGAGATCTTGTTGATATTAGTAGCAGGTAAAAACGTCTGAGATTTGTGGCTGCTTTTAGCGTATAGTTGCTCAATGTAAAGGTAAAATTCCTTCTCCAAAAATTTTCTACTGCTAGTCAGTATAGCATCGTTCAACTCAATTTTGGAAAAATTGAAAAATTTCTGCTCTTGGCTAGATGTAGCTGATTCCTCCCCAGTTAAGCCTTGAAGTATCTTCCATGCTTCACAAATTTGTTTTGATTTTAGGTCGTCTTGTAACCTGTTTAATTCGTAAAAATTCAAGCATAGAGGAAACGCTTTATCTCGCAATCTCGCCTCATTCAATGAATAAATGACTCTAGCGTAATTTTCAAACTTTTCTCTTGATGTCTGACGCACAGAAGTGTTTCCTTTAGTGGCCAATGGTGTTAAAATGTTGGCAGCTGCAGATTTGGATTTCCATACAACTGAACATTTCATTGCTTCTTCTTGAAACTTGATGTCATCTTTTAGTCCCACTGCTTGCTTTAGTTCTTCCCTTCTCTTTTGCCAGTCGCTGGAGATGTTTGCACTAATGAAATTGTCAAAGTCCTTTGAGGCTAGAGCAAAAGATTGCTCAATTGTGTTTAAAATGTTTTCCTCCTTATTGCTCTTGAGGTAATGTTCTATACTGTCATCGTCTCGATGAAAATAACGCTGCTGCTGCTGTTGGTAATGCGATGATGTAGTTGATTTAGGTAACTGTATTTTGTTCAAATCTTCTTCAATGTCTCCAGTTGCCAACCCGCTTCCAGCTAATAAATAGTGAGCTTTTGTGAAATTATTTGCCTTGTCCTCTCGTTTTCTGAGTTGTTCAGACTTGCGTGCAAGTTCATCGAGGGTAAGATGTATTGGACCAAGATTAACTTTTGAAATAGAATCTTTAGGCAAATTACTGGCCGAGTCTAATAGTTCTCTCAATAGCTCGTCACTGCTCTTGATGTTTAGTGATGCTGTAATGTCAACATTATTTGTGCTACTTAGTGTCAGATTCGAAGGCACAGATGCATTTCCACCCGCCTGTGCTGTTGAAACTTGTTGTGGTTGTGGTTGTGGTTGTTGCTGTTGCTGAGTCCCTGATTGGCCAAAATTGAATAGTCCTCCAGACGATGAAGTGTTATTCATAGACCTATTCGCAAACATATTCCAATTGCAAGCTCAACCACGCGTATCCAGTATACCCAATAGCAATAAGCAATAAGCAATACCCTTTCTAACCCCTTCACCCATCTCCTATAGTTTCAATTTGGAAAACAAAACGCAAAAAAAATATATCTGGTAGCGCATCGATTTTTCAGGTAGTGTCTTAACCCATCTTTGTGGCGTGTACCTCGTATCAAAAAAGAAACATCGGCGCGCGCGCGCACGAGAAAGTTTGGTGAAATTTTTCTTCTTCTTCTTCTTCTTCTTCTTCTTCTTCTTCTTCTCTTATTAACTTTGTCCGAAAGTTTTTCCATCACTATAGACAGTGCAATGTACTTGAGGTATTATTATCACCATTGAAAGCGGTCTCAATACTGTAGAATATATGGGGATTCAGTTTTTGTTTTCCTCTTTTTGCGCGTATGAGATTTGCTCGATATGATTGTGAGAATTTTATCTAATTTTCAATCAATATAAATTGCGATGCGTTGATGGATAGAAAAAATTGTACCTTTTAAGAACCTGTCTGGAATTAAAAATGAAAGAGAGGTGTCAGTAGGTGCAAACATTGACCTAACAATGCCCTACTATCGAGCGAAGCGAGATAGTGGGGCATTGATAGATGTGTAACGGACCTACTATCGAGCAACCTACTATCGAGCGAAGCGAGATAGTGGGGCATTGATAGGTGTGTATGTGCTACACACGGGTATGTAATTCTTTACTAGTTATATTCTTGTAGGAGCGACACTATCAAGCAGAGCGACCTACTATCGAGCGAAGCGAGATAGTGGGGCAACACTCAGTGGCTTGTTACAACACTATCAACCAGAGCGAGATAGTGGAGCAGCACTGACTAGCTGCGACAGCTGTATCTATCTCGCTCTGCTCGAGCAAAACAACCACATTTAAGGAAGCGGTCTGCAATAAATCAGTGGCTTGTTACAAAGTTCTAAGACACTATCGAGTAAAGCGAGATGGTGTCGTGAAATGCTACAAAGTGCTCACTATCGAGCAAAGCGAGATGGTGTTGTAACAAGCTACAAAGTGCTCACTATCGAGCAGAGCGAGATGGTGTTGTAACAAGCTACAAAGTGCTCACTATTGAGCAAAGCGAGATGGTGTTGTAACAAGCTACAAAGTGCTCACTATCGAGCAGAGCGAGATGGTGTAGTCAGTACTGCTCGATGGTGTTAGTGTAGTCAGTGCAGCTCGATAGTGTTAGTGTAGTCAGTGCTGCTCCACTATCTCGCTTCGCTCGATAGTGTCGATAGTGTCGATAGTGTCGATAGTCTCATGAAAGAACCTATATGTTCTTCTTCCAAATGAATGTTTGTGATAATACAAAATCACGTGATCCATTGGACTAAATATATCACGTGATATTTTCGTATATTTGTTAAGATCTTTTTTCGTTAGTCAGTTGTTGGTGTAGTTGGTGTAGTGAGAGATAGATGCCCAACTATCTCGCTTTGCTCGATAGTGGGGTGTAGTGAGAGATGCCCAACTATCTCGCTTTCCTCGATAGTGGGGTGTAGTGAGAGATGCCCAACTATCTCGCTTTGCTCGATAGTGGGGTGTAGTGAGAGATGTACCACTATCTCGCTTTGCTCCATAGTGTCTACTCAACAGTAGAGTCGATTTTATAATCAAGGCGAGCAACCAAAACCCAAAAAGAAAGAAATTTTCAATTTCAACATTTTTTTGCAATTTACCAAAAAGCTTATTTTAGTGAAGAGAGAAAATTTTTTATTACAAGGAAACAGTAATGTAACCATAATCCGGTAATTCCCGATTTGAAAGGTTTTACCATCCTTGTCCATTTTCTGCATAGCTTTCCATCTCATTTCACACTGATTTCACATAAATGTCACATTTGCCTCTCATTTCACACTCATTTTACACTCGTTTCACATTGATTTCCCATTTGACACTGATTTTTTTTCTCTTTATCTAGTTGAAATTTCCAGATTATCAAAACAATAAGAGATATAAGACTAGATTCATTTCCCCATACATTTATAGTTTGCATCTTTTTTTTTTTTTGTTCTCTTCTTCTCCTTTATCTTTTCATTTTCTATAAATGAAAAATTTTATATCGTCTTGACTCTGTAAAAATAGTTAGCCCATTTTTCCCACCAAGTAGCTGGTACTTGTCTAGTAGATAGAAAATGAGTAGTAAAATCGACAAGGAAGACCAATCTCGTCCTTCGTCATTAGTGTCGTTTCACGATACCGAAAAAATTATGGATGTAGAGGATTCAAAGAGCTTTATTTCGTTAAAACAAGGAATAAATGATGGTGGTGTTGGTGGTGTTGGCGGCGGGGAGATGAAGAGAAATTTTTCGAATCTAAGTCTTGCAATGATTGGGTTCTCTCTAACCAATAGTTGGTTGGGTATATCGTCAAGTTTAGTCACTGGTATTCAGTCTGGAGGTCCAATTTTGATTGTCTATGGTATATTGATTGTTGCCTCGGTATCTGTTTGTATTGCAGTGACCTTGGGAGAAATGGCAAGTGCCATGCCCTCTGCTGGTGGACAATATGTGTGGGCTCGTGTATTGGCGCCAAAAAAGTATTCTAGCTTTTGGGCTTATATAACAGGAAGCATATCATGGGGTGGTTCCATATTCACTACAGCATCAATGTGTTTGGCACTAGCATTGGAATTATTGGGTTTCTGGAACTTGTCCCATCCACAACATGAGACTCAGAAATGGCAAATCTTTATCATTTACAACATTGTTAATTGGTTTCTTTTCCTATTCAATATCTGGCACAAGTACCTCCCTATTGTAGGAAACAGCATATTCGGTATTAGTTTGACTTCATATACTATTATTTTAATCACCGTGTTGGTATGTTCTAGGGGCAATTACCAAAATGCTTCTTTTGTGTTTGTTGAGTTTACAAATGGAACAGGCTGGCCTTCTAAGGGAATTGCATTTATTGTGGGCCTCATTAACCCTGCATGGTCCTTTTCGTGTCTCGATAGTGTTACCCATTTGAGTGAGGAAACTTCGCAACCAGAAAGGGATATCCCCAAGGCCGTCTTATCTACAGTAGCAATTGGGTTCGTCACCGCATTCACCTACTCCATTGCTATGTTTTTTTGTATAAACAATCTTGATGGAATAGTCAACTCCAGCACAGGTATGCCTATTCTCGACATTTACTATCAGGCATTGAAGAATAAAGCTGGTGCAATTTGTTTGGGTTCATTGGTCTTTCTCACTGCTTCAGGCTGTACAGTGGCATGTCAAACTTGGCAAGCGAGATTGTGTTGGAGTTTTGCTAGAGACAACGGATTGCCTTTGTCCAAGTACTTGTCAATAATTGACCCTAAAACAGGTGGTCCATTGTACGCTCATTTATTTTCAACAATTATGGTTACTATCGTATCGGTCTTGGTTTTTTCAGACGCAGCATTACAGGCTACAGCATTAGCATGTGTTTCTTTCTTACTTATTGCATATTCCATACCAACAATTTGCTTGTTAATGAGAAAACGTCAAATCCGCCCAGGTCCATTTTGGCTTGGAAGAATTGGTACATTTTGCAACATCATCTTGTTGTGTTGGTGTTTGTTTGCATTGGTGTTCTTTTCATTCCCTGCATACTACCCAGTTACTGCTGCAGGAATGAACTATTTCTGTGTTGTTTTGGTTGTTTACGTGATCTGCATGCTTACATATTGGTGGTTCCCTATGAAGAAATACCGTTGCAAGGACAATTTCCGCGGTGGACAACTAAATCAAGAAGAAGTTGAGTTCCCAAACGTATGCATCAATGCTTGGTAAGAACAGTAACAATAACTACAGCAGCAGCAACAACAACAACAACAATAATAACATTTTTATGCTCATCTTATAGACATTATCTATTCTTTATGTATAACTATCTATATTTTCTTTTCTTATTTTTTTCTTCTTTTGTTTCTAATCTAAAGTATATTTATATTGTTAGCCCCTTCTGTTGATCAACCTTTTTTGCCCATCCCAAACACTCTCTGTGATTGTCCAAGTGGCCAATTCTTTTGTATTGTTGGGGATTTGACTAGTAATCTTTGTAATAATGTACCCCATGTTGAAAAAAGCATTTGAGTATATAATCATAGAAATCAAAGGAAATCTTTGGATTGCTATAAAATAACTCAACCCAATTCCAAAAAGGACACCTTTGCGGGTGTTTATCCATTGTTTCTGCTCAACAAGAGTGAACTGAAGCCTTTCAAAATAGGGGATTAGTAAATCTTCAGCCAAATTGCACGATCCATAATAAACAATCAATATTACTGCAGTATAACGATAATCCATCATTTGTAATAAAGCAACCAGCAATATGGCAAACATTGTTCCTATTTTACTCATAAAGGTTTGGAACGAAATGAACAACAATATAGTGAATGAGATTTTCGAAGGAAACAAGTAAATGCAACTGAAAATGACCAAATTTAACAAGTAGTAGTTTGCATATCTCCTTGTAAATGACTTGAACTCTCTTGAAAACTTGAGTAAATGTCGTATAGTATAGTAATCAGGATAGACTACACTAGGATCGGGCAACTGTAAATAATTTTCACAATTCCGTGTCTTGTTTATTGAGTCCGTATGCTTCAAATTCATCAAAAACAAAGCTTCAAAACCGGGATCAAAGAACCGATATAGCGTCATGCAAAACACATTCAAATTGAAATACAAGCTGAAAAAAGTGTCTAGTTTTTCAATGAATTGCACTTGATCACCCATATAACCAAATTGTAAAATAACAAGTTTACTCAAATATAGCGGTCCATTAAGGAAAGCATATAGTAGCAATGATATTACCAAGTACTTGAAAAAAATATGAACATTGTCAAATGTGTAAAATTGCAGATTGGTCAATGATTTGAATATCGATGCCGTCGTAAGCTCTATACTACGTGCTATTATTGATATGGAAAAATACCCTGAACTATTTGATATCCAGATCGGTGACGGCATTGACTCTAAAACAACAAAGATAACCTCTGAACCTCTGTTGAGTTGAGATTAGAATAATCTTTTTGGGGGTTCCTTAAAAGAAAAGAATAGAAAAAAGAAAAGAACAATAGAATAGAATAATAGAAAGAAAAAAAGAACCCTTAATAACACACGGGTTTGATCAAACACAAAACCACACTTTTATAATGCCTGATGATTTTTGGAAGAACTCAGTAATAGTAGCTGGATCTTTGTGCTTGTATATCTAGTCCAAAACTCGTATTGATGTATTTAAATTTCTTAAATTCTTTATATAAAAAGTTTCTTTATGTTTTAAACGATGAGCTCTTTTTTCGCAATCTTTTTTCGCAGCTAAATTGCTTTACAGCAACACGATCGAGCAACACTCTCGGACAACACTATCGAGCAGAGCGAGATAGTGTTGCACTCTATTCTACTCTACACTATCGAGTAACCCTATCGGGCAAAGCGAGATAGTGTTCCACTCTATTCTATTCTACACTATCGAGCAACAATATCGAGCAGAGCGAGATAGTGTTGCACTCTATTCTACTCTACACTATCGAGTAACCCTATCGAGCAACACTATCGAGCAACACTATCTCGCTCTGCTCGATAGTGTTGCACATTGACTAGGGACACTATCTAGTCAACACCTCCTCGCGTGACTACTCGATACCACTATTCAGTCTGGCTAGTCATTGCTGGTCCACTATCATGCTCTGCCCGATAGTGTCAGTCATTGCTGGTCCACTATCATGCTCTGCCCGATAGTGTCAGTCATTGCTGGTCCACTATCATGCTCTGCCCGATAGTGTCAGTCATTGTTGGTCCACTATCATGCTCTGCCCAATAGTGTCAGTCATTGACTAGTTACCATTTGCTGTTGTTAAGCTTGTATATTTGATTTGCTGAAAAAGAGGAAAAAGAGAAGAAAGGGAAGAAAGGGAGAAAAGGAGAAAAGAAAAGGAGAGAGATTCGGTTTCAACAGAGTTTGGTCTAATAAAGATTGATTTAATAGAGATTAGCATAATTTACAATTAACCTGGACAAGATATGTGGCTTAAAATTTTCAGACTCATGGGGAAAAGTCATCATTGACAAACTGTAACCCCATAGCCAAACTATGGTTAGTGGAGTAACCCTATAGCCAAACTTTGGTTAGCAAAGTGACTATGGTCAAACTATGGTTAATTGAGTAACCCATTTGCAAACTATGGTTACTCGAGTAACCCATTATTCGGTTAGGAAAGTAACTTATGGTCAAACTTCGGTTAATGAAGGGATTTACATAATCTATTTACTTAAACTGTGGAAACGATGATCTTATTTATTCTTACTTTAACTCCCCTCCCCTCCCCATGTATCTCCTCTCAGTCGGAGTCACAGAAAGTTTTAACATCTAAGGGAGGCTCTTAAGAAGAAGTCAACTTTTTTTTCAGTTGACTTCTTCTTACTAACGCGGATGCGATGTGAGGCAATTCTTTTTTTTTTTTTTAACTTCTATTCTTTTTTTCTCTTCCTGTCAAAACTCCTTCTTATCTGATTCAAATATAACCGATGAAATGTAGCGCTGGGTAAGTAGTTTAATCCCCTTTGCCATGGATTCTGTAGTATATATATATATATAAATGTATACGTAGTAGATTCAATTCCTTATCTTTTTTTGAACAAGTAAATTCTTCAACATTTGCAAAGTGTCTCAAGACTTCAACATGTCTCTAGTCAATTTGCAGCCAGAGCCCAGATTAAGATCACCACATGTAAAGACAAGTTTGAAAGAAGTAACACATTTGCTACCAATGGCACCGCCATGTCGTATTTTTTTCAAAAACGAAAATGAACAACCTTCGGGCAGTTTCAAATTGAGAGGAATAGGTCATCTTGTTAAACGATCAATTGAAAAAGCTCAAGAGCAAGGTATTACCTTGGATAAGATACATCTCTTTGCTTCGAGCGGTGGTAACGCAGGATTGGCAGCCGCGTATCTGGCTGCGTTCTACAATGTAAAATGCACTGTTGTTATCCCCACAATTGCGAAACCAATCATTATAGAGAAACTCAAAGGCTATGGAGCAAGCGTTGTTCTTCAAGGTAGATCCATAAACGAGGCTGATCAGTTTTTGAAAACTTTGATGAGTAATATTGGTGATGCAGTATTTCCCATTTATTGTCATCCTTTTGATAACCCTCATATATGGGAAGGTCACTCTTCAATAGTAGATGAAGTGGTGGAACAAATAGGTGATAATGATATAGATAAACTTAAAGGGTTTGTATGTTCTTTTGGTGGTGGCGGTTTGTACAATGGGATATACCAGGGAATGGTTAACAATTTGGTTAAAGGTGATATATTGCTAATTGAAACGGCACAAGCACCAACATTGAACGAATCAATCAAGGCAAACAATATAATTACATTGAATGAAATTAACTCCCTTGCTACATCGTTGGCGTGCTCGTATACAACAAAACAATCATTGCAATACTACCAAACAAAATCAAATGGAATCAATTCAAAACTAGAGACAATAGACGATATGGATTCGTTAAGAGCTTGCGTAGCCTATAAAAAATATAATAATGAAGTAGTGGAGCCAGCTTGCGGTGCAGCTTTATCCGTTTGTTACAATCGTTTGGATCTATTATTTAAAGCGCTTCCACACTTACAAAAGGATGATATCTTGGTAATAGTGGTATGTGGTGGATCATGTACCACTGAACAGGATTTGGCTCATTACCAAGTGATTGTTAAAAAATCCGAAACCAAACTTTAAAAGAACAACGTCCACCTGCCATCAAAGTTAATAGAGAAGTTTGACAATGGCACTGCTGGCACAAGAAACCCGGTCTATTTATAGTTGTTGTTTTTCTTTTCGACTTTCCGATAATAAATATACTCAAATGAATTGGGGACTTGTAGGTGCTCTACTTGTATAACTTGATAGTTGTGATGCCTATGAAATATCACGTACTTATACACACGGGTTTGATTACGTACTTATAGTGTGGTAAAAAGCTTGAGGAAAAAAATTGAGAAAATGGAGAGTTGACCGAGTTGGTTAAGGTGACAGACTTAAGTTATTTAGCAGGTTAAATTCCTGTTGTTATAAGAATACTTAGTAATCTGTTGGTATGTCTACCGCGCGAGTTCGAATCTCGTACTCTTCATGATTTTTTTTTTTGCACTAAATGAAGTATTATTTTGAGATGAATAAAGTTGATAAAAATGTCATCATTAAAAAACAGCTAGGCGCCTAAGTATTTAGACAATTATGCTGGTTAACTAATGATGACATAAAAATGTACATTGTACATTGTAGAAGAGGAATTTGGAATGATTTAAATAGAAGTTTACAAAGTAATATGTATTTAATAGATAGTAAACAAGAATCTGAATTTTGTAACACATCTGTATATTATGTTGAATGGGAAAAAAGTATAATTCAACTTGTTATAGAATAATATGTTACATTTAAATCTAATATAGATTGATATCTATGCATGCTGCAGGTTATAACAAAATTCACTATCGAGCAGAGCGAGATAGTGTTGATAGAGTCGATAGAGTCGATAGAGTCGATAGAGTCGATAGAGTCGATAGAGTCGATAGAGTCGATAGAGTCGATAGAGTCGATAGAGTCGATAGATTCAGTAGCATCTAGTGTGCTCCACTATCTCGCTCTGCTCGATAGTGTCGATAGTGTCAAAGTTTTCTCGTTTATTTTTGGCTGCAAAATATGCTCGTTCGCTTTTGATTCTTTCAGGAAAAAAAAACCAACAACGTTTAGGTTTTGGCTGCAAAATCTGTTCTCTCTGATGGTGCCAGGTTTCAGAATCAGTCATTAATCACAAATGGGGCGAGGCTACTAAAATGAATAACTTCATAAACTCATTTTCTTTGTGAGTTGGTCCTCATCCTTTGAGGAACTAAGCTTATTTCGTCTCACGTGACTTATCAATAAATTTTTTTTTAGCTTTAAGGAAAAAAAGGCTAAAGAAAAAAAAAAGACAAAAAAAAACAACGTCATCCTAACTATAAACTCATCAAAGAGATAGTATTGACTTTATTTCCTCTAGCCAACTGCCTTTTCCAGCGAACGAATCAATCAACTAAGCAAATTAAGAGGTTCTGGTTATATAACAGTACCTCGCCTTGAATAGAAAAAAAAAAAAAAAAAGAGGGCGCTTTTTTCCCATATCCATCAATCAAAGTAACAAATTTTTTTTTCGAAAGAAAACCGAGAAAGCTTTGGATAAAAAAGTTTGCATATTCGCAGTGAGTCGAGTAAAAGAGAGAGTGTGTGTGAGAAGTGAGAGAGAAAAAAAGACTTGCTGCTTATTATACGTTAAGTAAGGGTGAGTTAAAACTATTGCAAATATATTGGTGGTTCACAGAGTGCGAAATTAGCAGGGTGCGAAATTAGCAGGTACAAATTGGCAGGTACAAAATAGCAGGTACAAAATAGCAGGTGCAAACTAGCAGGTGGAAACTAGCAGGTGGAAACTAGCAGGGCAAAATAGCAGGTGCAAAATAGCTGAACAAAATAGCAGGGCAAAATAGCGCAACATTAACCAGTACCAGGTTATACCAGTGTGGGCTCATAATAAGACAAAATTTTGGGCTTTTTTTTTTTTTTTTCTATATAGAAATTAAAAATGAGAGCTGATATTAGAAGGTGCCGGAGGTGCAAAAGAAAGAGATTAGGGGACGAACCGTTGGAGGTGAGGCAGTATAAGACATGCGCCAAATGTCGTATTATAGAGAGAAACAAGAAAAATCTGCGAAAGCCTCTAGCTGAAGAAACTATGCTTTATGGGTTGAAGCAATTTCGAGAACAGCAGTCAACGGAAAACTATATAGAAGAAGAAGGGTTATTGAAAGACGAATTTTTCAAAAGGTACCATAACAAGCCTTTTAACTATGACGTTGAAATAGCAAAAGTGCTAAATGATCCCAATTACGTGCCGCCGGTGGTTTCAATTAATACAGATGATATAGTGGTATCATCGGGCACAACTTCACCCAACGGGACCAAATATCAAATGACAATGCATCCGGATGGAAGCGAACAACCCCCCAAGTCTTTGCCCAACTCGCACCATCGAGTTGAAAAACCAAGAAAACCTCGACAATCATTGCATCGTGATATGCGCCATTACCAAGAAAACAATCTAAATGCAAGAGTGGCCAAGCATGAGTATCCAACTACCACAGCAGTAGCAGTAGCGGCGGCAGCAGCTGCTGCAGCTGCTGTTACTCGGCTGAATGAAGCTCATCATGCATACCCTACCACCATTACTACCACCCCGACCACCACCACCACTACCACCACCACCACCACTTCAGCAGCGGCAGTTACTAATCAACTGATATCATTACCTACTCCAGTCTCAGTAGATATGCAGATTGCCGATGAGCAAGAAAATATTGTAAAAGAGCTCTTGGAACTAGGAAACGAAGACGGCGAGGAAGTAGTAGCAGGAGCAAACGGGTTCAATCCGTACAACTATAAAAACGTGTTTCACGATTTACAGCAATTCATATTACGTATTCTTGATAAAATGGGGAAAAACGAAAATGTCAAGAATATAGTCTTTTTAAAAGAACTAAATGAAAAGTTTGCCAGAGAAATGTCTCAACCGTGTGCAACTCAACATCAAAGCTATCACAATGTGAAACTTAGTGAGAAACAATCGAGGCTTAACTTGTTGAGGAACTTAAAATCCCTATATGTTGATCCAATAATGGCGTCGATGTCGTTGAATTTGGAAGAAAAGTCAAGCAATGTACATGACTACAAATATACTAGTACTCTAAGATCACACTTTCATTATATTGACACCAGTGATCATGTATCGAACGACTTTCAAAAACCACTGAGTATCAAAAGCTCTTCAATTAATCTAAGTTATCACAAGAAGCTAAATATTATCACAATCAAGGTCAGTTACTCGTTGAATGCACCCAGTAGTAGTAAAAAGGACATGCCGAGCCTCAAACGCGCGGTTTTCAGAATCTTGAAACAATTGAAAGAAAGTAATGGTACCCTAAAACATGATCGTGAGACGGGTCTTCTTGTTTATAGGGCATTAAAGGAGCAAACCAAAGAACATGTTGAAGATGAATTAATGCAATATATCAATCAGCTATCTGAAGAGGAGTTTATCAGAAATTTTATCAATTTTGAAAATATGGAAGAGGAAGAAGAAGAAGAGGAAGAAGAAGAGGAAGAGGAAGAGGAAGAAGAAGAAGAAGAGGAAGAGGAAGAGGAAGAGGAAGAGGAAGAAGAAGAAGAAGAAGAAGAAGAGGTGGGGATGGAGATGGAAGTGGAGATGGACAAGGAGGAGGAAGAGGAAGAGAAAGAGGAAGAGAAAGAGGACGAAGGCAATAATGAGGATAAGGCAGCAACAGGGACCACTGTTCTTAGTGCTGAAAAACATGAAAAACAAGAAGAACCTGAAGTAAATGGAGAAAATGAGCAAGATGAGAAATATGAGGAACATGAGAAATATGAGGAACATGGAGCAATTGAGAAATATGAGGAACATGGAGCAATTGAGGAAAATGAAGAACATGAACGAGAAAATGACTCTGAAACTAGTGATGAAGATGGTGTGGGTTTAGAGACACAAAAGGAACACGTTTTAGAAAGTCAGGAGGAAACACCTTTTCTTGGAGAAAAAGAGCGCGAATCTATTGAAGATGACATGCAAGACACTTTACTAGAATCCAAACCACTTTTAGTGAAAGAGTCTGCACTTGAGATTTTGGACCCTGTCTTTGAAACATAGCTTTATTAGTTGGCAGAGATACATTGTCATTTTGAAGAAACAGAGGATAGGCGGTAGGGGGGAAACACACACACATGCACACACACACATAAATAACTATGATTGCGCAATACCATAATTAGTAGGTACTTTCCTGACACAAGAAGTATATAGAGAAACATATTGCAGATAAATAAAGAAATCTCTGACTGAAATGAGGTGGTTTACTTCACTATTTATATATATATATATATATAAAACTGAAATATTAGTTTACTGTGCGATTGAAAGGAAAAAAAATAGAAGAAAAAAAATATGATACAATAAGAATAATAATATAGTTTCCCCGAAAACTCCATTTTCTGGCACGAGATCTGAAAGAAGAATAGATCTTGGCGTTAAAACCCTTTCCAAGAGAGACGTATTCTTAAAAGCAAGTGTATTAGGATAAAAGAAATCTTGTTATTGTCTCTTGTGTTTTCAAAACCCAGTATGAAACTAATTACTGTATCATCATTGCTTATCTATCTGGTCTCGGTAATACAAGCAATAAAGTTGGATACTAATCATGTTTCGTCGATAAGAGACGCCTGTGCGTTAATTGCCGATGGTTTACTAGATTACTACGAAGGAACCAAATATGGTGGAACGATTGGTGAGTTTACTTATCCTTATTATTGGTGGGAAGCTGGTGGTGCTTGGGGTTCAATGATTGACTATACCTTTTTCTTTGAAAATGATACATATGTTCCCTTGATCAAGGAAGCTTTACTTTATCAGGTTGGTAACGACAACAACTATATCCCATTGAATCAGAGTACTACAGAAGGTAATGATGATCAAGGATTTTGGGGTATAGCCGTGATGGGAGCAGCAGAGAGAAATTTCAGTAATCCAGATGATGATAAATTGAGTTGGTTGGGATTAGCTCAAGCTGTTTTCAATACAATGACAACGAGATGGGATCTTGCCGATTGTAATGGAGGATTGAGATGGCAGATTTTCCAATGGAACTCGGGTTATGATTATAAAAACTCGGTTTCTAATGGATGTCTCTTCCACTTGGCAGCGAGATTGGCCAGGTACACTAGGAATGATTCATATGTGGAATGGGCGGAGCGCGTTTGGGACTGGATGTATGGTGTGGGATTGTTGACCGAGGGCAATGCTTGGTATGTATACGATGGTGTAAAAATTGACAACAATTGTTCAAATATTACCAAATACCAGTGGACATACAACCAGGGATTAATGTTGGCAGGGTGCGCATACCTTTACAACTATACTGAGGATGAAAAATGGTACAATTATACTTGGCACTTGTTAACAAGTGCTCAAATCTTTTTTATGAATAAAACGGGAAGCATGGTGATGTATGAAGCTGCATGTCAGCCCCATTATACCTGCAATAATGATCAACGATCCTTTAAAGCATTTTTTTCTAGATTTTTGGGACTCACCTCAGTATTAGTTCCAGATACATACTCGACAATTAGAAAATGGTTGGTTGATTCCGCTAACGGAGCTGCTGGCTCGTGTACTGGAGGAACGGACGGACACACATGTGGTCTTTCCTGGACAAATTGGACTGTTGGTTGGGATCTGTACTACGGTTTGGGAGAACAAATGAGTGCATTGGAAGTAATGCAAAATTTAATGTCGGATCAAAGACCTCCACCTTATACTGCAGAAGACGGTGGATCGTCAGTGCCTCATCCTGCAAGTGGATATGGAACACCTGCAACAAATTCGTCTCCGTTGAAGTTGGATGGAGGCGATAAAGCTGGTGCAGGAATCATCACTGCTGTTATCGGCGCCTCTCTAATTGGTTCTTGTGTCTGGTTAGTGTTATAGAGAGAAACCACTTTTTTCTGTGGCGTTTACCAATGTGTGTTTTTCTATCTATGTACATTGTTTTTATAGCAACTTCTTTATATATACATATATATATATATCTGTTTAAACTATACTGGTTCCTATCTGTCTACCAGGAATAAACATTTTTACACGAGAATAAAAGACAAGAGGAGAAAAAAAATGTATATCTTTGTTATCATCACCAAAGATAAAGAAAGAAAAAAAAAAACAGACTTTACTTAGAAACTCTCTTCTTGTTTGGGAATTGCCACTCAAAGTTTTTCCCATTAGTAGCAAGTTGTCAGAGAAGGGCAATACAAATGCAAAGAGGTGTGTGGAATGAGTTCTGAAGATCAATTTACGTCAATTCAGTGGGATAGAGAAGATGTGGGTAAAAACTCGATTGCTCGAATTGCTGATATACATGATGCCATTGAGGAGGAGGAGCCGAGTGACGCTAAATACGCAACATTGAGCAAGAAGCTTGAGCTAGAGAAAAATACAATTGGTGATGAGTATCAAGGGGGGTTTATTTCTGATGTGACGGCCGGTACTGGGGTAGCAGCTGAAGAAGAAGGTGCTGGTGATCCTAGCAATTCCCTTATGATATCATCAAACATGGCAGATTCTAATGAGACGTTGTCGCGAGTTGAGACGAAACAAAACAAAGGTAGCAGCCAGGAGGGTCAAGTAGAAACAGGAGCAGCAGCAGAAGCAGAAGCTCCTGCGGGAGCTTCTGCTTCTGCTTCTGCTTCTGCTGCTTCTGCTCCTGCCCCTGCTCCTGCCCCTGCTCCTGCTCCTGCCCCTGCCCCTGCTCCTGCCCCTGCTTCAACTGGTGCTTTTGATTCACTAGCACCACCACCACCAGCAAGTCTGAAACTTGAACATACAGAAGAGTCAAGTACAGTGAATCAACCAATCATAGATAAGACTTTAGGGCTTTCCAAAACTACAGAACCTACTGACAATACATCTTACTTTAACAAATACACGATTAAGGTGTCTGTTAGCCATCCAACTCGTGACTTGGATGCATCCTCTAAACCTTTTATCTCATATTTAGTCACCACAACCACCAATAATCCCTCAGTTCTAAAACTCACAAAAGAAAAAGCAATAAAAAAGGGAGAGCAGTATCTCACGTTTAGTGTCCGTAGAAGATATGGAGATTTCAGGTATTTTTATGAAAGCTTGATAAATGATTTTCCTACTGTCATGATACCACCTTTACCATCAAAGCTGAATATTAAATATCTCACTGGAGATACTTTTAGTCATGAATTTGTTCACAAAAGATTGCATTCGTTGGATCGCTTCGTAAGGTTTATCTACCATCACAAAGAGTTATCACAGCTGTCTATATTTCACCTTTTCATAAGCGATTCTAGTGATTGGAACACATTCACAACATCGCTCAAAATCAAAGAATTGAATTTGAATGGAGATCAACTGGGTGGAATAGTCAACAAGATGGTAAATGAAGATCTTATTACTGAAAAAGTGATGAATTTCCTAACCTCATCAAGGCACAAGAAAGAAACCAATCGAGAGATATTGGAGATAAATGACAAGTTAAAGAAACTTTACGAAAACTTGATTAAATTGGATCGAATTTTTATCAAACTAAATAAAAAGAATCGAGATCTTACAACTGATTACGAACAATTTCTGAATCAAATTCAAAAAATATCCACTTTTCAAAAAGATTGCAATGAGGAATTATCAATGGCGTCGAATTTTAAAGTGTTTGCCGAGTCATTGGACTTTTTCCTGAATTCTTGGAATGAGCTTCACAAATACTTGGACGAGTCGTTCCTCGTTCTGTTAAAAGACTGTTCAAAGTATATTATCAGTCTAACCAACTTGATTGAGTTGCAACATAATAAACGCATAGACTTGCAGGTGTTGCAAGATTACTTGAACAAAAGCAGGAACGAGTTGGAAAATACAACGGGTGCACCACATAGTCATCCAGGTACAGCACATCAAAGTAGCGGAGGAGGAATCGTGAATAATACAACTCAATTGATAAAAGATACTATATCAACTTCAGCAACTCCATATATGGGATCGACATCGACCGAGAATAAAATACATAAATTAGAAAGTAAGATTGCCCAACTTGATAACGAAATAACCGTGCAGACAAAATTGATCAATGACTTTACAACTAAATTTATTAATGAGGAATACCCATACTGGGATAAATTTAACAAGATTGAATTGAAAAATTCGATGCTTGGTTTATGTGATAAACAAATTGAGTTTTACACTAGATTGACTGATAATTGGAGTGAAGTTGAAATGAAACTTTCAAAGAGGTTGGAAGAATTGGGCTGAGCTGAGCTGAGTTGAAATTTAAGCAAAAACTAGGCTTTTACTGTAACGCCCTCATCACCTTCCACTCTTCCCCCTCTTCTCCTTGCTGTAGACTCTCTTCATCCCTTCCCTTTTGCTTTTAACGCTCTTTCTGTAAAAGTGTATAACTTTTAGCTACTACATTTGTTAATAAAGAAAAAATTTACATTAAGAATGAAACAATTAAAAAAAAAAAAAAACTATATCTACCTCTTTAATTTACTTTACTCATTTATTGGGTACTTTCTCTTGATATCTTGATTGTAGAACCCACGCGAGCAGCTACTTTAAATGCCTCTCCATCACGTACATCTGGATGATCAATATGCCATTCTTTCCCCAATAGAGAAATAAGGTACGAAGCCACATCATCACAATATCCAATCAAACTTAAGTCAAATCCCCTATCCGGAATTTGTTCCTTATTAATTAGTACTTTTTTCACATGGGGGGGAGCTTTGTCAATGATACTTCCTACCGGGTCGACTTTCAAAGATGTGCCTATAATAATTATCAAATCGCAGGTATTTAAATCCTCTGGTATTTTCTCATCAAATTCTTTAGGCAAATCTTCTCCGAAAAAAGTTATATTTGGTTTGATAATCCCGTAATTCATTGCTTCTTCTTCAACAGATTCCCAGCATTGATAACATCTAGGTACTTGCTGGAGCAAAATGTGTTGAAATATGTCTCTACCGTCTATAACTCTTCCGCATGTTAAACAAGTCGCTTGAGCAAACGAGCCATGACATTGGACGAGTTTATCTTTAGTTATACCTGCTCGAGTTTCCAAGTTGTCAATGTTTTGAGTATATAGTCTCTGCATCTTATTTTTATCTTGCAAAACTTTCAAAAACAAGTGTAGTAAGCTTAGTTTATTTTCAGGTGGTAATATCAAATGTGCAATTGAGTAAAAAATCTGAGGATTAGCTAAGAAAGTACTATAGTTAAAAACTTCTCGAGGGTCTGTAAGACTTAGTTTTTTCAATTGGTGGTAAAGACCATGATGTGATCTGAAATCAGGCAAACCTAATGATGTCAGTATTCCTGCACCAGTAATTATAAGAATTTTTGATTTTGTTTGTAAATCAGTTAAAAAGTCCAGTAGTGAATAGTCGGTGCTTCCCTTTGTTATTACAGGATCAGTTAAAATCAACTGCACTAATAACTGGCTCAACTCTTGAACAGATAATAGTGGGTAGTCCATCACTGTCTCCTTGGGATAACCAAGATGTAATATTAAATTCACCAAATCCTCCTTAGTCAAGGCTTCCTTTAAGAATTTCCGAAGAAAAGCGCCAGCACCCTCCTGTCGTAAATATTGACGATATTTTTTGTTCAACTCTGCATTTTGTTGGAAATTTGTGATATATGGAATTGCCAAAAGACGCAAACTTTCACTTGTGCCTTTATCTGTATCTGATTGATCTGGAGTTACCAAATTTCCGGCAGCGATTTTTGCTCCAGCTCGAGTATCTTTACTATTTTTCTCGGTTCTCTTTGTATGCACTTGTCGATCTGATGAGGACATCGATATTATTCGATGGCCTTCATTTTTCTTCTTCTTTTCCTTTTCCTTTTCCTTTTCCTTTCCCTTTACTCTTTCTTTATAAACCACTTCCGCCGCCACATTTGGTGCATCTGTGGCACCAACATTGCCAGCTTGTTTGTCAAGTTTCTCAAGTTTCTCATACACGTCTCTATATCTGTAACTGACCACCTCTTCGGTAGCTGGCGGCGATAAAAGTCTTGATAACTTATTAAAAGTTGCAGTTTCATTGGATACTTTTGCCCCGCTCAGTGACAAAAGCGAGTCAAGTTTTCGTTTCTTACGTTCATAAGCTTCATTAGAATGCAGCAGCCTTGAATTTGGTGAGTATCTAGTGCCAATATCGAAATCTGGTGCATTGTTGGTCCCTTGCAGGGTCATCTTTTCAAAATAAAATTATCGTTCCACACACACACACTCTCTCTCTTGTTATATACCTCTCTTCTCTTCTTCACTAATAATCGTAGCCAAAAAAAAAAGAAGAAAAGAAGCTTTTTCCACAGGGATAAACCACCTTGTTGCAGCTTTAATAAACTCTTCTTTGCAGTGAGCTGAAGGCCAGCAAAGATTTAAAGAAGCCCGAATAACCCAATTAGTACTAGTGTAGAAAAGAAGAATCTCTTCATCGAAGGAAAAATTGTGGACGTTTTTTGTGTCTCATAATTTTTTTTCTGGTTGGGTAGTGCGTGTTACAATTTTGTTTCAAATCCTCGACTGAGACGAAGCACGGGGCGATGAATTGGGCAAGGAGATGGTACGGGGCGATGAATTGGGCAAAGAGATGGTACGGGGCGATAAATGGGCAAAGAGATGGTACGGGACGATGAATGGGCAAGGAGATGGGTACGGGCAAGAACATTGTGGGATAATGAAAAGAGATGAAACCGAGATGAAACCGAGAACCGGGGTCGTAGTTGACAATCATCTGGGTCTAGGTTCGGCGGATCTTGGCTCATATTTTTCCCTATAGCGTAACAGTGCAAGACAAATGAGAAATGACTCTTCCCCCCTCCCCCCCCTTACCTCCCTATAGTCTTGCTTTAGAAAGATTCTTTTAGAACATCCAAAAAAGACACCGTATATATGTAAATATGTATGTATATATATATTCCATTCCCTCCTTCTCTCTCGATATAAAGCAGCTGCCCAAACAGCTCAACATTGCTTTTACCAGCCTCCTATTTCTTTTACCAGCCTCAGGTTTCTTTTACCAGCCTCCGGTTTCTTTTACCAGCCTCTTATTTCTTTTTTTATTAAATATTTTTCTTTAACCTGTCATCTTCTTCAGCTTCACTATCTTCGTCCCCTTCTCCTATATCAAATAGTGTCACTCCATTATCCCCAGACGGCACATCCCCGTGATTTACCTCTTCGTAATCTGGTGGTGCTGCTGCTGTTGCTGCTGTTGCTGCTGTTGTTGTTGTAGTAGATGATCCTTGATCATTATTTCTAGACGATTTCTTCAGCTTAACGTCTTCCAACTCTAAACTATCACGTTCAATTCTATTCCTTCCCAATACATTTTCTGCATTTCCATCCTCATCTTCCACTTCCTCTTCGTCATGACTCATGAGTGACAAATCATCCAACTCAAACTCATTAAGGCCCCCTTGTTGGTAATTTGGGTGGTCTGGATCATCAATACCTTCTTCACCAGTTGATAATTGTTGAGAGACAGCCAACATGTAACTGGTTTCGGTGGGTCTCCATAACCAAGCAATGATCAAAAATACAAAAAAGTAAACAACACTTGGCCAAAAATCAAAGATGAAAAAAGAACCTTTCCAATGCTGTTCATACATATCAGTTGTTGACATGCTGAGGTAAATGAATGTACTCAAGGTTAGTCCAAGGAATGTCAAAGCCACAGCAAGAAGTATAATGTAGTATAAATGCTGATACAACTGTAATTTTATGATTTGTCTTTGTTGATGTAAATTGCTAGTTGTTTTTCTAAGCGATGATAATATAGTCACATAGTAAATGGACAACACAATCGATATAGGAATCAATGGTAACAAGCCCAAAAATCCACCAGCTTCGGCAACGTCAATGCTACTGGTATTAACAATTGCACTGGACGAGCCTCCATAATAGTTGAAAATCAAGTAAATCAAACTCGATACAAAATTACAAGCAGCCAAAATCTTACACCAAAACATAGTCTTCTTGCTCAACTTCAATTTTACAACTCCATAACCTAATGAAATGCAAAGCAATAAAAAGAATGAGAATGTAATCTTTATTGCATTACAAATGGCCATGAACACCATATAAGCTCTAACAAGTCCATTAGTTGGGCTCTCAACTCTATTAACACAATCGTAATATGACCAAATCACCAATGTGTCAAACGTCAAAAATCCCAACATGGCCAATAAGTATCTCTGTAACGGTAAAATCTGATTTTCTTTTCTTTTTTTGAAAAATTGAAATCCAAATAATACCAATGTTATAGCGTAACATAACGTTAAAATACCATAGGCCGGCAATTTCGGTATTTCACTAGCACTCAATTGGCCAAATGCATTTTGAAAGTTGATTATGCCTTCATATTTACTGTCTGAAACAGTAGTAAATGTTGAGATACAATAATACCCAGTGCGGTTGATTGGGTAATGTATATTAGCCGGTCCCAACTGCGTCAACTTTGATGACAAAATAGTGGAATTGGTTGAATTCGAATTGACCACAAATTGCCCTCTTTGGTCAGGATTACAAACCTTGTACTCATTAATAGCACGGTCGTCGCATACGAGAATATATTCTTTCAACTGTTCATTATAGGCACCAATATTGACAAGATCCTTATACTCAAAAATAATAAAACTCACCGATATATCATCAAACTGTTCCTGTTCCTGTTCCTGCTGCTCTTTCTCCAGGCCCAGTTTCTTGAAATCATACTTGTGATCACCGAATTGATTCAAAGTAATCTCAATATGCGGTTTGAGTGACCCTCCCCAATCTTTTTTAGAATATAATCCTGAACATACTTGAGAATGGTTATCATCATCAAATCTGGCCAAATTCGCAAGGGCCGTAGCAAGTAATAGAAATAAACTTACTACATGCATTTTCCCGTTATTTTTCCACACTGTCAACCTGTTTTTTTGCTTCCAAAATGGCAGTAACAGTAATGATATCGGCAACAGTGGGTATATTACTTGCAGTGGTTTATCTGATGAATCTTTTGGATGATTTTTTTTTTCCGAGAAACCATGGAGATTAATATGCTACCAAGTGGTGTCCTATTGATCCATCGAGCTACAAGTGAGGAGAGTTGGTTACTAATGTAGTTACTAGTGGAGTTGGTTACTAATGTGGTTACTAGTGGAGTTGGTGTAGTTACTAGTGGAGTTACTACTTATGTAAGTTGATGCTATATACCTGCCCAGATGGTGCCACCGCTCTCGTAAACCGTTTTTCCCAATTGGTCAACTTTGTTGCCCCATTCAACCAAATGGTTATATAAAGTTTTCACCAGCTCCAAATGCAAGATTCTTGGTTGCAACCAAGTCACAATTAATACTTGGTCAATTTGATTGATATATCCCTGTATCAAACCTAATGAAAAACACTTGATTATCAAAAGCTCGACATCGTTCAAGTCCGTTTCTGTAAATTGACTAATCTCTTGAAATGTTAATGTTTTGTCCATCGAGGTAGATGCGGATTTGATTGATATCAATTCTAGTAACGCCATTATTATAATCTTTTGGTTAAGAAAAGTTTTGTGTGTAGTTAAAAATGGCGATTTCTCAAAAGCAATGGCTAGCCAGTGGTTGTACTCTTTTATGTTCCCCGAATTCAAATTTTGTATTAAATTGTATAGCCAATTATACTGCAGTTCAGGAGTCAGGATTTCATTTAGGATATCATGGAGCCTCAACTCTCCAAAATTGTATACCTTGTCACTTAGTAACGCAGCAATACACAACTCGTAGCATAATTTGATTTTTTCCTCTTGACTCAATGTCATTGTTGAGGACAAGTACAACAATCCGTTTTTGTAAAACTCGTTATAGTTTTGCAAAATCTTGTATAGTTCGCATTTGGCCAAGTAGTACGCAGCATTGGTCTTTGCATTGAGGTCGTTGTTCAATTCTTGAAACTTGGTCTTTTCCAATTTTGTCAATATCAATTCTGCCTCGTCTAGCTGGTTCAATAGTAAATGAAACCTACTAATTTGTAAATCGATATAAACCAACGCATTTTCATTCTCAACAAGCTTAACAAACTCAGGGTCAGCTTCGTCCTTGAAATTGTGTTCTCTTTTCAAGTTGTTAACAAACTCAACGCGTAACTGAATCAACTTGTCTAATGTCTCCTCCGGTTTGAAACTCTCCAAAAGAAAATCAACAATCTTGGTAGGATTCAACTTGGTTTGAAATTGACTAATAAACAAAGTATACACTTTGTTCTTCAACTCAAATGTAATTAACCCGGGATTCTTGTAATACAACTCATCCAATACCTGTGTTAATTGATGCCATAACCTACGTTCATAAAAATCCTCCAATTGATAAAAGTAACTAATCAACTCGGACGACTCAAGTTCCAGCCTTATGGTGGCTAAAACAGTCGAAATCTCACTATCAATATCCATAGCCGACATCTCCAACAAGAAACAAAGACCTTTAAACAAATACTCTCAAACAAATACCCTCAAACAAATACTCTACAACCTTCCTCCTGTTCTATTAAACCTTTCTTCCAAGGCCTTTTTTTCAATTTTTCAGTTTTTCGTCGTTTTTTTTTCAACGTTTGCCACCAAAGAGAGAATTTGATTACGACATTGAGAAAATGCGACAGTTACCTAAATAGGATGCAAATAACGTACCTATCTACCCCTACATACCCTTGCTACTTGTCAAAGTGTCTACTTGGAAGGACTCCTTAAAGCCTTTCCAAGTGGTTAAATTCTCATCAAATAAAGTCCTGCCATTTTTCAAATAGTTTATCATAATCACAAGCCACTTTTTTTCCATTTTTTTCAAAAAATCGTTAAAGGTATTCATTATAGCTTGGGTTAATTGTATCATATCATTGTTGCATAGTTCAATTAACTGGTTTATCTTGTTTAGCTCCTTTTCCAAATGAGCTAATCTGAATTTTATCGAGGATGTAGGGGATGTGGAAAATGACTGTGTCACTGATGAGGTGGACGAAGGGGATGGTGTTGGATTTGTAGCTCCTGTTGTTTCCCCAACAGGTAATTGAAAATTGAACTTTTTCGGCGTATTGTTCCCGCCAAATAAGCCATACCATGATGACTTTTTAGCAACCTTCTTTAGTGAAATGCTCTTTAAGGCATTGTTTAAAGTGGGCGAGTTGAGCTCTTTCAAATGGTCTAGTGAATTGATAACAACGGCATCTTCTTCCTCGTCGGTCTTGGCCGAGGTAAAACTGCTGTTGCCATTGGCACCACCACTGCCACTACCACTACCTCTACCGCCATCAATTATATTATTCAAATTAATCAATTGTTGAAACTTGTTAAACTTCAATTTGTATAGCACTTTAAACTGGATGATCTTGTACTTGTAAAATTTAATCAAATTTAATGCCGTTTGATTATACTGCAATAACTGATTTACAGGCTCTTGCCATTGTGGGATTAACTGATTGAACACAAAATTTTCAAAATTCAAAAATGATTGATCCATTGTAGATCCAAATTTTTCAATAGTTTCTGATAAGTCGTTTTGTTGTAGATGTAGGTGTGAGTGGGTGTGTTGCTGCTGTGACTGTGACTGTAGCTGTGGCTGTTGCTCTTGTTCTTGCTCTTGTTCTTGTTCTTGTTGTTCTTGTTGCTGTTGCTGTTGTGCACGCTCACTCTCAAGATCATGTTTCCTTTGTTGATATATTTGAAGTGAAAAATTGTTAAGGTTCCCTCCTAGGTCAACAAGTATATTAATCAATCCCTTATAATCTTTGGTAACTTTCATATCAATCTTGTTCAAATGTGATAGGTTCTTGATGACTTTATGAAATCGTAATTCAAAAGAAATCAACTCATCAGGAATGGTAAACTTCAAATTCTGTTCGAATCCCTTCAATTCAAATAATTTGATTTGATCATTTAGTTTGTATAACTCGTCATTTATCTTTTTCAAATTTGAAAGGTGGTCCTGTTTGCTTGTGCTGATATCGAAACCATTGACAATTGGTAAAATTGAATATAATCCATTTTGGTCAGTGGGGTTCACAGGATTGGCTAGTAATAGATTATTGGGTATGATATTAACTGGTGGTTCATTTAATGCATTATACCAACACAATTCGTAGTTGGGATCCAAGAACTTATGCACCAATGGACAATTTTTCAACTCTTCACTTGAATCAAAAACAATGTCATCAAGAAACAATTTAAAGTATCTCTTTCTCATCTCCACTATGTTAGACTCGTTATCTATATTAATTGTGTTTAGCAAATAGCTTAAGAATGAATGCTTTTCAGGTATTGGTGGTATGATCAAAGTTGGAAACAATTTTATCAAGTTATCTCTTAATGATTTAAACTCGCTGTACCTCCTCTTTACAACAATCTTATTCAAAGATTCCTCGGAGAAAAGTTGGATAGTATATACGATTATCGATGAGTTGATCAATTTTTCGGAATTGATGATATCAATTTGTAAATGTTTGTCGTTCAAGAGTTGTGTGATTTTATTTGAAAGGCCAATGGTACTATTGACGAGCTCGTGGGGGTACCCTTCGTCGTTCAGGAAAGTCTTGCTGTGACCAATATTGTTGTTACCCAACTGTAACCTTGTTTTATTATCATTGCTCTGGTTGTTACCCAACTGTAACCTTGTTTTATTATCATTGCTCTGGTTGTTACTTGCATCAGTCGATGATGCTTGCTTATCATGAGATTTAGATGACGTATGATAGGGGTCCGTTAATATTGATGGGTTACCGTAAAATGAGGGATTATTATCCTGTTCTATATCATCAAATAAGTTGTTATCATCCGACATCGTGACTGTGACTGTGACTGTGACTGAGAGGCCTTAAAAAGTATAACTGAGTGGGCCTACAAAAGCGTACAAGTCTGCTCAAATAACGACTAGAGGCCTTAAAAAGTATAGCTGAATGGGCCTATAAAAGCGTACAAGTCTGCTCAAATAACGACTGGAGGCCCAAAAAGTATAACTGTGGCCTACAAAAGCGTACAAGTTGCTCAAATAATGACCTTGTTATAATACCTTGAATCACCTTTGTATATCACTTTTTTCTATCATTAAAGATTTCACTAACAAAAGATTTTGTTTGTTATCATTGAGATTGACAAGCAAACGATAACTACAAAGTCGAGGGTAGAGTGGGTCAAGAGGATGATAAAAGTCGCAAAACTTGCCTTTTGGAAAGGTTAAGACGTAGGCAATGTGATTTGGCAGAAGTATAATTACATTTTAACGTGTTGTTTATTTATTTCCATCTGTTCTAGACTAGACGAGTGAAACGAGTCTAGTCTAAAGAGTACAGAGATTAGAGATCAGACGAGTGAAACGAGTCTATTCGATAGAGTGTAGATAAAGAGACCAGACGAGTGAAACGAGTCTATTTGATAGAGTGTAGATAAAGAGACTAGACGAGTGAAACGAGTCTATTCAATAGAGTGTAATCAGAGTCCAAGCATTATCCATTAGTAGCTTGTTACAACACTGACTAGCGATATTGACTAGCGACACTATCGAGCAAAACGAGATAGTGGAGCAGTACTGACTACCTTGTTACAACACTATCTTGCTTCTCAAGATAGTAGAGAAACACTTTCCAACTTGTTACAACACTGACTAGCAACATTGACTAGCGACACTAGCTTGCTTCACTAGGTAGTGGAGAAACACTTTGTAGCTGCCTTCGACTAGCGACACTAGCTTGCTTCTCAAAATAGTGGAGCATTGATAAATATATATGTGCTATATATAAGTGCTATATATAAGCGCTATATGTATATGTGCTATATATTTATATATTCATATTCATACAAATTGAAAAAGAGTACTGTCTATATAGCACTTAGAAACTGGCTATGCTGCACTGAGAAATAGCTCTCAAAAATAGCACTTGGAAACTGTCTAGCACATAGAAACTGTCCATATGCCACTCAGAAATAGCATTTAGAAACTATCTTACTCAGAAGCTGTCTATGTTGCACTCAGAAACTATCTCTATAGCACTTAGAAACTGTCTCACTCAGAAGCTGTCTAGCTTTCAGAAACTGTCTTACTCAGAAACTAACTATATAGCACTCAGAAACTGTCTGCGCTACACTATCTCTCTTTGCTCGAGAGATATGTGCGATTCTCAAAAACTGTCTGCGCTATACTAACACACGGGTTTGATTACATCCTTGCACACGAGATAGTGAAGAAAAAAAGGCTGTTTAACACGACAATATTCCATTCACTGAAGCAAAATACATTATCATCTGCGCCAACAGCAGATGATAACTCTAGACAAGCTTCTCTAGCGACTGCTCTCTTTCTCTATCGACTAGGTGAGTGAAACGAGTCTCATAATCAGACGTTATTTATTTGGTAGCGTGTCAGATTGCTTTATATGGAATCCTTGAGAGAATTATACAATAATTGATTAGGGATATATACTAGATGCAATAAGAGGTTAACAGACTAGAAGAACGAATCTCGCTTTTCTCGATAGTGGAGCACCACTGACTAGTGACACTAGTGCTAGCGAGCGAAGCGAGCAAGTGGTACATTCACCAAATCCTAACCGCTAACTATCATTTCTTCTAATAAACCTCCTCTATAAACTTCAATCTATCTCTTCTAATAAGCCTCCTCTATAAACTTCAATCTATCTCTATTGGCTACAAGTCTAACAATTTTCTAAACCTATTTGCCTTGTTGTGATTAATATCCTGAAAAGGTTAATCCCATTTGTTTATCTATTTTTTTTTGGAAACAAAAGGGAAACTAGGAGAAGTTGAAGAGTGGATGCATATATGAGATTAAGCAGGTAAGAGGGCTTTTCTTTAGTGGAAGGACCCACTTTACACGAGAATCCAAAAAAAAACTACTAATTTGAGTTGAAAGAGTTGTTTGTTTGAATATTAAGCGTAAATTGATTTCACACTATCGAGCAGAGCGAGATAGTGTTAGTGGCAGCTAGTCCACTATCGAGCAGAGCGAGATAGTGTTAGTGGCAGCTAGTCCACTATCGAGCAGAGCGAGATAGTGTTAGTGGCAGCTAGTCCACTATCGAGCAGAGCGAGATAGTGTCAGTGGCAGCTAGTCAATGTTGCTCCACTATCGAGCAACACTCGATAGTGAAGCTAGTTAGTGGCAGCTAGTCAGTGGCAGCTAGTCAGTGGCAGCTAGTCAGTGGCAGCTAGTCAGTGGCAGCTAGTCAGTGGCAGCTAGTCAGTGGCAGCTAGTCAGTGGCAGCTAGTCAGTGTGCTCCACTATCTCGCTCTGATCGATAGTGTCACTCGATAGTGTTGTAACTTGTCTAGAGTAGTGATGACTAGACTCGTTTCACTCGTCTAGTCGGAGATGGTGTTTCAATCTCGCTTCGCTCGATTGAAACTTCGCTCGATTGAAACTTTGCTCGATTGTATTTGTCCCCTTTTTCTTCTGTTATTAAATACAGGTTCTTTTTTTAGACCTTGCCAAGTCAAGGTTAACGTTGGTAGGTGGAAAAGATTAACCACAATGTAGAACAAAAGGGCTGGTGTGCCTAACAACGATTACTCAAAAAGAAACTTTATTACTCAAAAAGAAACTTTATTTTTCAAAGTTACTCAAAACGCCCATTCAATACTGGGTCGAGATTAGTCGATATTGGTAGTAGATAGTTACAGTTACAAGTTACAGTTACATAGCAGTGCTTTTCAGCACTGCCTTTCAGCATCTCTTTAAAATAAAAACTATAAATTTGTAGCTCCGCTACCAATGCAAAATTTCAGATTAAGATTTTTCAATATCTTGATAAAAGCCATCACTGTTACAAGAAACTTGAGTCATAGGAAAAGGGGAAACGTTGTGATTCGTTTGGCTTTGTTGTTTTTCTGCTGCTGTTTGCTGCTGTTTGCTGCTATCGCTGCTCTGCTATTGCTTCGCTAGGTACTTTACTGTTGAATTTTTCTTTTTTCCAATAGCTGCTATTGTTTAACAGCTATTGTTCTCATATTGCTCCTATTGTTAAGGGTTTTTTTTGGTTGAAAAAGGCGAAATCCACAATTTACTAAGACCTATTGTTTCTGGTCTTGTTCTTCCTTTGACAGGCTGTTTCGCCGAATCCCCTTTATCGTGCCATTCAGGGAAACACATCTATAAAAAGATAACTCGAGGAAAGGTAACTAAAGAAAGGTAACCAGCACAACCAAAGAAAGGTAACCAAAAAGAGGTGACCAAAAACAGGTGACCAAAAACAGGTGACCAAAAACAGGTAACCAAAGGTAACTGAAGGTAACTGAAGAAGGGTAACCAAAGGTAACCAAAGAAAGGTTAAAGGAGAGTTTCAATCTTCACCAGTTGGCTCGTTTGCGCCTTATTATCCCATATTTTCCAAAATGCTTCGACTTAGTCGTCCTTCTCTGAAATTCAAGCCGACCCATGCCATCCTTTTGGGTATACTGCTTTTCACTTTGTTGAATATTTATATGGCATTGAATTCCTCACCAACACCGTCAATAGATGCAGACAGTCTGTCTACTTTGCTAAAATTTTTTAATCCATTTTCAAGGCCCAAAGTTGAGGACTATTCTATAATCGGATATCATCACGATGAACAAACAAATCTAGTTGTTGTTAAGAAATATTTAAAAAAACACAACTTGAATACTGCTACTGACAAGTCTAATCATTTTTGGAACTTTATCAAGTCCGATTATAAATCCTCCAAGTACGATTTGAAACTCATTAGTAGCTACAATAATAAACAGGTTTATGATAACATGAATCAATTGTTGGATAATCAATTCAACCATTCCTTTGTTGAGCAGTCCACTACAGAAAGGAAGTTTGTTAAAGCATTTCAAGAGTTTTTCATTGATTTATTGAAAACACTCGAAGATTGCAAACCAATCATTAGTCCAATTAACAACTTTGACCATTATCCTAATGGGGAAAAAATCGAAAACTATTATCAAAACTTGAACCAAATGACTCCTGAGAAAATGAAAAATGTAAATACAGAAAGGCTAATTCATGATAAAGGTAAATTACCCATATATGGTGGGCACTTGCGAGAAAATTACCAGAATGAAATGGTTAGGTCTAAAGAGGTATTGTCAATGTATTTGACTCTAAACACGTTTGAAAAAGATTCCTTGAGGCAATCTCACACGAAATACATGAAACAAATGATGCAAGAATGGCCGGAATCTCTATTAAAATACAATACTTTTAACAGTTTCATGAAAGGTGATGGTATTGTATATCTAGCAGGTGGCAAGTACGATCAGTTGGCATATTTATCTATCAAATTGTTACGTGAACAAGGCTCGATATTACCTGTTGAAGTAATTGTACCAAAAAGGGAAGAATATGATATCCAATTTTGCGATAAGATTTTGCCCACCTTAAATGGGAAATGTAAATTAATGACCGATTATGTTCCCCAATCATACTTTGACACAGTTATCAATAATGCAAAGAAAAACAGCAAAAACGTTGATATTAAAGAAAATCCTCATATGGATCCAATGAGAGCTTTAGGTTATCAATTGAAGAATATTGCAATTTTTATTTCATCGTTTGAAAATATTCTATATCTTGATGCGGATAACTTGCCAATTAAAAACCCAGACATTTTGTTTGCCAATAAACCATTTACTGATAAGGGTATGGTAGTGTGGCCAGACTTGTGGAGAAGATCGACATCGCCACTTTTTTATGATGTCACAAGTGCTTCAGTAGATCCGAATCATCAAGTACGGAATTCATATCCTGAAGGTGATAAACGAAATTTGAAAGGTTTAAATTCAAATGGTGCTACGAATCAAATGTCCTTTCATGACACTAAAGGAACCATTCCTGAAGCAAGCTCGGAAACTGGCCAGTTATTAATCAGTAAAAGAATTCATTTCAAAACTCTTGTTTTGTCACTATATTACAATTACTATGGACCCGATTTTTACTATCCTTTATTGAGTCAAGGTGCCGCCGGTGAAGGTGATAAAGAAACATATATTGCAGCAGCACATAGGTTGGGTTTACCTTACTATCAGGTTTCCGAATTTACTCGTGAATTTGGTCCAATGGATAAAAACAAAAAAAAACTTCAGTTATTTGGTATGGGACAATACGACCCTATTATAGATTATATTCAGAGTAACCCTGACGATAAAGATATGTCAAGTCTTGCATCACTATCATCATCGTTATCACAACCAAACCGCTATTTTTCTTCACCACCTAAAGAATATGCGTTGCATGATGAGGATAAAAATGTATACAATTACGAATACCACAAGTTCAAAGCCTCCTCGTTATTCTTTCTTCATGCCAATTGGCCAAAGTACTATATTGAGCACTTATTCCTTGCGGATGAAAGGGGTCCTGTTGACAAGGGTGAAAAAATAAGGAGAAGATTATATGGCACAGAGTTGAAAAAGGAATTAGGCGATGGGTATGATTTTGAATTGAAAATAATGAACAACCTATGGTGGTGTTATTGTGAAGAACCATTAATCAATCTCGACTCAATTCCACCTGCTGATTCACAAAAGAGGAAGGATATTTGTAATGCTATTGACATGCATCGCAAATTCTTGAGTACTTCTTAAGAGTACATTGCCATCTTTTTTATGATTTAATATAGATTTATGTATGTATGTGATAAACTTGTTGATGTTTTTGATTTAGATTTATTCGAGATGATAGACATTATTGAGCAGAGCGTGATAGACATTATTGAGCAGAGCGTGATAGACATTATTGAGCAGAGTGTGATAGACATTATCGAGCAGAGCGAGATAGTGTCCATAGTTTGGGTGTAGTCAGAGTAGTCAGAGTGCTCCACTATCTCGCTTCGCTCGATAGTGTCGATAGTGTCGATAGTGTCGGTGTAGTCAGTGTAGTCAAATTGCTCCACTATCTCGCTTCGCTCGATAGTGTCTTATGGGTGCAAAAGAAAACTTTATGTTCAAGAAGAAAAAAAAATCATGAAGAGTACGAGATTCGAACTCGCGCGGTAGACATACCAACAGATTACTAAGTATTCTTACAACAACAGGAATTTAACCTGTCACACAACTTAAGTCTGTCACCTTAACCAACTCGGTCAACTCTCCATTTTCTCGAAATTTTTTTTTTCCCGTCCAATATATAATGTATATATATCTAAACTTTGTGTACCCATTTATTATAAGTATGGTGGGAAGTAGCTTTTGAGTTTCGCTTAAACAAATGCTATTTCCATATGAAAAATATAGCTCAAGATTTTAGTAGACTTTGTTGAATGAATTCCAAAAAATAAATATTGTATCATAAGAAACTGCCAAACTATTTGAGAAAAGGGGAGGAAACTCGGAATATAATGGGATGTAATTGTCAATGCATAATTCATCCCATTTATCGAACTTGATGCCTGTTTTTAGGCATAAAAACCAAAAAATTCTCCTTGCCTCTTATCAATGGCTTTTGGCAATACTAACTGAGACCTTTTTTTTTAATGGTTGCAACGAAAGACGGGATCTTTTATCTCTGATACAAAATGTTATTGTGTTTATTTACATTTTATAAATATATAGTATGAGAGTTTGAAGCTTTGCATGAAATTGGGAGAGTTGACCGAGTTGGTTAAGGTGACAGACTTAAGTTATTTAGCAGGTTAAATTCCTGTTGTTATAAGAATACTTAGTAATCTGTTGGTATGTCTACCGCGCGAGTTCGAATCTCGTACTCTTCATGATTTTTTTCAATTTTTTTGCAATTTCACTACTTGACTATTTTTATTCCACTTAGCTCGCTTTGCTTGCGCTAGTGGAGCAGTACTGACGGATTTGATTCCTAGTTGCTGTTTTCCTGGTAGTCAGTTTTCTTTTGCCAAAATCTTTTGAAAAGAGATAGAGCGTTGTTTCTAATAGTGATAGCAAAGAAAGGTTTGCTTTGCCTACTTTCATTTTATGTATGTATTTTTTTTTTTTTGGGACTAAAATTTTGCCCATAATTGGTTCAAACTTGATGTTCACTTGGCGGATTCTCTGGAAAAAAAAAAAAAACAACTTTTAATGCCGACCTTATACAATTTCATCTTTTGTCGCAACAAATAAGTTGTTAGATTCTTTATCTAATAGCAAACAGTCCTCTAACGAAACAGAACTTTTGTAGTCTGTTCAAAAAAGCTTCTTTTTCTCACTGGAAATAGAAAATTAACCCAATCTTTTGCTTTACACAAAATTAAAAATAAGCCACCACCATTTCAATCTTCAAAAGTATTAGCAACCAAACCCGGGTGTCACTTACACAGCTAAAAGGATATAACGCCTCTATTTCAACCTTTAGAGAAAGTTGCAAAAAGAAGGGCATGAACAAGTTGCAAAATATACAGGTAGTGTAGAAAGTCCAAATATTATATGTGAGGTACTTTTTTTTTTTTATCATTCTTCCCAAACCAAGAATCTTTGAACTATCCAGAATAGCTATTAGAAAGCAATTAGAAAATCATTACCACTAGCACCACCAACTCCTCCTCAACACCAATCAAGGCCACCCACTGAGAAAGTACACCTAGAAAATTCCCTCTCCTCGAATTATCTCAAGAGGCAATAATTACTTATAGACCATAGTAAAGAATTGTTTTCTTAAACAATATTTGGGTCATATTCACAATAGTTTTGTATACGTTTTCCAACCGCCTCCAATTCCCCCCCTCCCCCTATCCCTCTCCTTATTAGAGACCGAAAGCTGAACGAACAAGTGGAATGTCTAAGATTGTACGTTCTCTAAAGAATGTCAAGTATTCATCTGCTCAGGTGCTTGTTAGAAATGCAACGTCCAATGACCCCACGGGTCCAACCACGTATGACATGGAAGAAATAGCGTCGTACTCATACCAGTCTCAAACAGAGTTTATGGAGATAATGGACATGTTAGATCGTCGTCTTAACGACAAAGGCAAAAACTGGAGACACATTGCAAAATCCTTGACAGTATTGGATTATTTGGTTAGATTTGGTTCGGAAAAATGTGTATTGTGGGCCAAAGATAACATCTACATCATTAAGACCTTGAGAGAGTTTATTCACTTTGATGAAGCTGATCATGATCAAGGAGCAATTATTCGTGTAAAAGCCAAGGAGTTGGTGTCCTTATTGCGGGACGATGAGAGATTGAAACAAGAACGTAGAATGGCCAAACGCGGTAAGCGTCATGGATCATCTTACGACGATGATGATGGTGACTGGGAGTATGGTGGAAGAGAAAGAAACAGAAGGGACGGAAGAAGAGATAGAGATAGAAACAGAGACGAGCCCTATGACGAAGATTTACAAAGGGCTTTAGAGTTATCAAGAGTGACAGCTGAGGAGGAGCAATTACGTGCTAAACAAGCAGAAAATGATCCTGATTTGGACGCTGCAATAAAGTTATCAATAGAGGAGGAAGAGATGAGGAAACAAAAGCAAAACGCCAATTCCAACTTGTTGGATTTGAACGATGAACCGCAATACCAACAACAACCTCAACAGCTATATGTAGTCCAGACTGGTTACCAGCAGCAGCAGCAACTACCACCACAACCACAACCACAACAACAATTTTTATTTGATCAACAGACAACACAGCCACAACAATTTGACATGTTTGGTAACCCAATTCAAAATCCAATGGAAACCGGGTTTTTTAACCAACAGGCTTATCAGCAGCAACAGCCCCAATACCAACCCAACCAATTTACAGGTTTCAATTACGGCCAACCTCAGTATCAACAACAGCATGAGCAACTACAACCATTGAAAACTGGTTCAAATAACCCATTCTCTTTGAACCCTGGTACAACTGCTCATCCCCATACACAAACATTAAATGACTTGGCCGAGGAACAACAACAAGCCTCACAGCAGCAACAGCAGCAACAGCAGCAGCAGCAGCAAACACAGCCACAATTCTTTACACAACCTACAGCACCGTTGAAGCAACAGAACACATCATCATCTAGATTCAATGAGACACACGAGTTGAATGATCTCTTGACACAAGGTACAGGATTGGACACATTTGGTAACACGGGTGCAACACGTATCCCACATCAACATACTAGAACTCAAAATTTCATCAACTCTAGCGGGACAGGTTATAGGCAGACTAACAACGAGCCACAGAGATTGAGTTCGAACGCTACAGGTAATCCATTTTTAAATACTGGTATTGGGTACCAGCAACAACAACAACAACAAGCTCCCAAAATAAACGTTGCTTACACTGGATATGGATTTGGTAATGCACAATCGCAGCAACAACAGAGAGGAAACGACGGACCAAGCTTGATAGATATTTAGATTTGGCTTACTTACATGAGGAAAGATGTCCGTGTTTATGAGAACTCCCACTTTTCAATTTCATCATCCACCTTTATTTTTTTTTTTTAAAGAGTTGTTCCTTATTTTTTTTCCAAACAGTATGTACGATATATTTCTTTCAAGAGAAGAAGAAAAAAGTATCATTGTATTTCTATAATTTATGATCATCAACCTCTTGTAGGTGCATCGCGAATATTGATTTGACACACCAATCCCAATCTAGAACTAAACTATTACCTATTGATTTCTTGAAACTATTTATCAACTTTACATCTTTTGTCTTGTTAGCAATAAGGATTGTTGTTGGTGTATTACCAAGACGACACTTCAAAACTGGAGTCTTTTTCAGTATTACTGAGGACGCTTTAATTTCTTTGAAATTCTTTAGACCGTGATCTTTCAAGATCCTCGAGATTACCTCAACTCCACCGTTCAAATTGCTGCTTAGATTTAACTCTATATCGGCAAATAGTGATCCTGGAGAAGACGTCTTGTTGCTCAACAATGACTGCAAATCTGTAACTCCCAAATCGGAGTTCGCAGTAGGATTCATTTTGTCTAACGAGTAATCTTGAATTTTGTACTGTTTCAAAACATTCTCGTTTTCAACATTGGCCAACACATCAACAATGAATGAGGGGTGAATGATTTTATCGACTGTGCTCAAACTTCTCAAAAACTTTTCCGTTCGTAGAATCTTTGGCGCTATTAATGTGTTTGGCTTGAGTTTTGACAAATCATTAATAATCTTAATACCAACAGACTGGAGTTTCGCACAATTGTTTCTCGACAATTCAATATTCAGTTCACAACCCGTTAATATGGCTATAATCTCGTATTCCTCAGTACGCTGTTTCTTAGACTCAGGTGGCGTTGTTTCATTAACTGTACCCGTGTTATCATCCAACTGCTTTTTCTTTGACATTGTGGCTTTTTCCAACTCGTCCATATAATGTTTCATTTTTCTTGTACTCTTGGACATTTCTTGATAAGCATTTAAGTCACTCATATTATCATGCAATTTAGCTGCTGCTTTTTTCGCAGCAGATCTCCCGCCGTATCTACCAGATCCAGAAATAGGGTCAGCAAAGTCATTTGGGGTTTTGGGAGGAGAAACCAAATCCAGCATTGCTTCAGACTTATTTGGAGTTCCATCCATTGGTGGTGGTGGTGCTTGTGGCGATGATACTGTGCTAACCATATCATCTCCACTCTTGTGAGATGTGGTTGTTGAACTTTTGGTTTTCGAAAGAGAAGTAGTACTTTCTTTGTTGATATTTGACATAACAGAAGAAGGTAGAAGTCTTCTGGATTGCGTGCTCTCATCCTCACTCATGCTATCATCGATGTTTCCTGTTTCATTTGTGAGGTTTTGAATTTCTAGTTGTTCTTTTAGTACCTCTTTATCCAACAAAACCCTACCAACTAAAGGTTCCATCCCCACAGAGCTTCCAAAATTTGTATACCTTTCATCCAGATCGTCCAATTTGGCCCATTTAACAAAACAATCTTCTAACCACAAGTGATTCACCACTTTAACATCGCATTCTCCCCACGAATTCAACCATCTTCCTTTTGCAGCTTCATACTTTTTACCTTCAGCTTTGGCACAGACTAGATAATCGTTGTCCTTGGTTAAAGTTCTCGTGAAAGAGCCGCCCATCAAGATTATCAATTTCGACAAATATGCCCGCGCATCACCACTATAGTTTGTTATCGAGATATTGAGATTTTTGAAACCTTGTATTGGCTCAATGGGGACTGGATAGTAAAGTATATTTGAATCTAAAGGCAGTACCCAACACTTGTTTATCACGATGGAGTAAAACCATTGAAAATTAGCAACAATGGTCCTACTATTTTTTTGACAACTTTTTCTGTATGACTCTCCACTACGATATCGCCCAAGGTATATATCTGTATCCTCATCAAATGTACTTTTGATTATCCCACCATATTTCTCAATTAGAGCCTTGACAGCATTAGACAAACGTTGCGACAAATTGAAATCGGAACTAATGTAAAATTGTTTTCTATTGAAGAAGTCCACTGACTCGCAAGGGTCATTATTAGTATCCAGAGGCAAGGAATCATTCAAGAGTGTATCCAAATTTTCTCCATCGCCACCTTCATCACCATCATCATTGTCAATATGAATCAAATCTGTATCAGGAACCAAATACTTTGTTTCATCCAACTGTTGACCCATTCTAATACAATGATCGATCCAGTGAGGATAGACAATCTTTATATCTTTTACCGGATCACGGGACGTTTCGTCTTGAATGAGACTGCCTGCAAGTAGAGATTTTTCGTTGGTCATATCCATGGCAATCAAGTGGGTAGTGTATTTCGTTAAGACATCCGTATAGTTCCCACCAAACGCCTTTATTGTCTCATACAAAAGGTCTTTATCACCATGAGGTAGATTATCAGCACAACATATAAAACATTTTTTCATGAAAAATGCAGGATTCGGGTTATAAGGTTTGCTTGACTGTAGTTTGTTCTCAGATATACATGCATGGATCCAATCTGGTGTAGTTATTGGTATCATTGACTTTAAAGCTTGGTTGTACTCGATGAAATCAACAGTTAATGTGATGATATGGGTTATTAATGGCGGAGAAAGGAAATTGCACGACTTGTCACCACTTTCCTTAACAAAGACATCTTCAGCATTATATAGCGTCAAGGTTTCATGTAGAGCGTCTGCTTGCTTTTTGGTTAACCCCAGGGACACAATTATTAGAAAAGTTGACCCTTTAAACATATTGAAAAATAGAACCAAAAAAAAAAACAAACAACAAACAAACTTCAGGAGTTTCAACAAAGATCTTTTCCTTTCAAAGAAGAAGAAGAAAAGAAAGAACGCAAAAAAAAAAGAAAGGAGGAAGAACGGAATAGCCCAACAACTTCACACCAAGCGTTGTCTTCTAATAACAAGCCAGCTCAGCTTGTTCTTGCCACCTTAATGCCTTTCCCTAACTAGACGCGTTTTGCAATCTCCTACAAGTTTTGTTTGTTGATTTTTCGCTTTTTAACTTTTTTTTTTTTCGGGACACGGGACACGCACTTTCTTTATGGTAGTGCAAAAGGATCTATAAAATTTCCTAAAGAGGATACAGTTGCGGCGTAATCTACCCTGTGCGCGCAAAAAAAAAAAGAAAGAAAAAAATATATAATTCAATTTAGCTACTTTTGGAAATTTGCGCTTTTTCTATAGCTTACAAGTTAATATAATAGATCAAAGGTAAATTGTATTGTATATATATTAAGGGTTATACTCTATTAAGTTATGCAAATAAAAGAGAAGAATTCGATAATTAACAAGTCATAGCATCGTAATAAGTCGTTTAACCAGTATAGGGAAGTGAAAAAAAAAAGGAACATAACAGCAACAACAACAACAACAACCTTTAATATTTTTTTTTTTTATTTTAATAAAAAGGTATTTTGTTATATTGATCCTTCTTTTTTTTGTTTTTTTCGTATTTGTATTTGTATTTGTATTTGTATTTGTATTTTATTTTGTTTTATTCATATTAATCTCACTCAATCGATAATCGATGAGTTGATAAACTTTCATCGAATATATCTTTTTCTTCAGCAAAAAACTTTCTAGCCCAATTTTGACACAAGGTGCTTGCTTTCATAAATTTTCTCATGGCATATTTTTTGAAAAACTCTTCGTGCTCAACTGGTTGTAGTAGATATTGGAACATCAATTCAATACAAACTCTCATATCGTTGATTCTGTAGCCTCCACTATAATGTATCAAATTCCCATTCCAAACAGGTCTTTTTTCCAAAATCAATCTTGCTAAATACATTGCCAGTGCGCAGCACAAGGATGGTTTCATGCCTATAAACTTGTGATCGATAATGGTGATCTCCAATAAATACTTCCCCAAGGTTCTTGATTGTACGTCATAATCGTCAGCTTTAGAAATCCGTCTCAAGAAATTCATAGGGTTTGGGTAGTTGAGATCGAAATTCAACGTTGTTAAAATATACTTTTCGGCTTGCAAGATTTGTTCTTCGGTATATGAACCATCAGTAAAGTATGCATAGTTTTTAACCAGCGGTGAGAAAACTTCTTCGTATTTAGCAGCTATGAATAAGGACCCCGTGGCTAGCAATTGTAGTTTCTCAAGCTCTACATGCTCAATGGACATAAATCTGTCCATTGTATTAATAGCCAAGAATAAAGATTCAGGCAATAATCTGAATTTGAGGTGCATTTCAACCATCCAATCCACTAGTATAGACCGCATTTTGGGCTTGTAATTCTTTTGATTATTGATATAGTTTGGATCAGGCAACATTCGAGTTTCCAATTCATAAAAATAGGTGAAAATATCATTAACGTATTCACTAGCCATCAACGGGTCATCATGATCTTCTTCGTCCAAATCTTGCCATTCATAGTCTATCAATCTAGATTTCTTGTGTATAGTAGTAGATAAAGATGAGGATGATGATGCGACTGCGGAAGCAGCGGCAGCTCCTGCTACTACTGCTGCTGCAGTAGAGCTGAGAATTTGATCTTGTGGTTGTGGGATTTTTAGTTTCTCAACTAGATTTGTGGATGATTCAGTAGCTTGCCTCTTTAGTGGCAATCGCGAGGGTACCATCAAGTGACGGAAGTTTGTATTTGTGTTTGCATTTGATAGTGCTGCTGTTGTTGCTGCTGCTGTTGTTGTTGTTGATGATGATGCTTTGGTTGTGACGCTATTTGAAGAAGGAGCATCCTCAGCAATAGGTATTGACTTTGTAGTATTAGTAGCAGCAGCAGCATTACTAGTAGTTTTATTATGAGGATGCAAAAGCGCAAAATCACCCCCAAACGGTTTCCTTTTCTTGTTTTGCTGCTGCAGCTGCTGCAGAGGTTTAACCGAGCTGGCATGATACTGACTAGAGACGTCACCTAGATTCCGACGCGTAGTAGTAATTGTTCTTGTTGAAAATTTAGTCATATTGGCTGATTTCCCAGCTGTAGTTGTAGTGTTTGAAAACACTGGTGGAATATTTTCTTCATCATTTTGAGTAGATGTCTCCATAGGCTCTTGACAAGAGAGCTGATTGTTGCTGTTGCTGTAAATGACCGTATCGCTTGAACTTAGTTGGTGTTTCTGATGAAGGTGTGCTATTTTGGACCGCGTTAGTCTATAGTCATTTTCATTATTAGTAGAAGCAGCTGTAACTTTTGGCATTTCAAGGCAACTTTATATATTGAGCTAGGAATATCGACTCAAAAATGCACTTTGGTTTTAAAGTGATTTCTCTTTTTGGTGGAAAAAGGAAAAAAAAAATAAAAAAATTGCTAGTGGTGAAACCAAAGATATCTCAAGTTGAACAAAGATATCAGTTTAGGAAGCAGGTGTTGAATCAGCTTTTGTCACCACAATTACAAGTTTTTCTTCAACTAAGTGAATCAATCTCTTCGACCTAATTGGTAATTTACCAAGTTGCGTATTATATTGAAGGATTGAATAAGTAGAAAAAGTTGTAATCAATGAATTTTCTTTTCTACCTTTTTTTTATTTATTTTCGATATTCCTTAATTTGGATTTTTGATTTTTTGTCTTTTCATGTAACTTGCAAAGACTCAATCTTTCAAAGACTCAGTGATATTAGGGCTCACTATCTCAAACTGTCTGTCTTAAAATCTCTGTCTTGAAACTCTCACTAACTTGAACTGTCTGTCTGAAACTGTCTCTGTTTCTCTGTTGCTCTGTTTCTCTGTCGCCTGGCGCTCTTTAGTCAATTGTTTATTGGGTAGTAAGTAAGCTTGTTGATTGCACAAAAAAACTGGACAAAAGAAAATCCAATGGTTTTTTTTTGTTACTAAATGGGGAATATATACAAAACTCGTGAAGATTGAAACAAAGATATCACAAGTGAGCAAAGGGAAGGGGGAAAGGAAGGAAGGAGGGAGGGGCGGAGGGGCGGAGGGGGTAGCACGAAACGAAGGGGGGGGGTGCGGGGGCAGTGAATGGCTGCGACGGTGATGCGAAAAGGTACTCTATTAAAAAACGTAAAAGAAACAGGGAAGAAGAGATAAACTATATGATGATACCAATGAGCAACTTTCAATTAGACAAGTGGATAATATATATATATATCAACACAGATTCATCCATAGAAAACACAGATTCATCCATAAAAAACATAGTACATACATATTTATCATCAAGTTTAAACTAGATACATTTTATACATTAGTTAGTTTTATTGTTATTCTCTCGCCGCCACCCTTTTTTCCTCTTTTGTTTCTTTTTCTTTGTTATTTAGTACAACTATTTATGAAATAACCGAAATCAGTCGAATTATAAAAATAATTTTGCAAACTAAACTAGAAATTGGAGCAACCTTATTTGAGCTTTTGAGTGGTAACACCACTCAAGAGTGTGTATCAGGAGATATCACAAGTAAAGAGACAAGACCACTCAAGAGTTCAATAGGAGACAAGACTACTCAAGGGACAAGACCACCTAAACGATCTCAGTATATGAGGTTGCGTCAACTAAGTGTTTTTCTCTAGTTTTTCTCATATTTTTCTCTCCCTTTTTCAAAAGTGCTACAAAATCATCAGATCCATAAAAGGACCGTTTGTGACTGCCACCGCGAGTGACTTTTTTAATATTTAGGTTTTTTCCGATAAGTTGTCACATAGTGTCTTCTGCATATCATGGCGTCTCTAAGAGTTTAGCCACCGCTCTTTACACAAAGAACATGGAATCTTTGAGATTGGTTTTTCTTCTTTCAGAAACTGCAATGTCTTCAAAAAGAGAAAATCTTAAAATGGCAAATTTGAAAACAAATCAAAAAATAGAAAAAGGAAGTAGAAAAAAAAACAAACAAACAAGAGCAACAATACTTGGAAACGTACAAAAAGACAAAAATGAGAGAGAGAGAGAGAGAGAGAGAGAGAGAGAGAGATGGAGAGAGAGAGAGAGAGATGGAGAGAGAGATGGAGAGAGGGAGATCATGGCTACCAAACCTGTGCGAAATATGACTGTTGATAGGGGGCGGTGCGAGAAAAAAAATGAGGACGTTATTAACGCAGACACCCAGGTATCGCGATAGGGATAAATAAATAGAAAAAGTGGGAAAGAAAACAATTGATCCAAGAGAACAGTTCAATTTTTTTTTTTTTGAGTACGCGGCGCTTTACAATGTAACAAGGAATAAGGAAAATAGTAGACCACTTTTTTCTGATACTTTCATCTTCTCATCTTCTCATCTTTGCACAATTGATGTTACCATGTTGATTGTGTTACTCAATAGGAAGGAGTTGTTGAAGACTCAAATAAAAACTCTTCTATTCTATAGCATGTTTGCACGTTTGAACTGCATAATCTTTTAGGATAAAAACTACAAATCAACAAGCCAACGTGTAGATACCTTCCTTTTTTTTCTTCTTCTTTTTTTTCTTCTTTCTTTCCTTTTTTCTTAGTTTCATGTCATTTCATCTTTCACAGCCGTTGTTCTTCGGATACATTCTAGGTCAAACAGGCAACCGACGGCATATCTATTATTATCTATTATTTTTTTTCTTTTTTTGTTCTTAATGCGCCTATTAAATGTGTGGTTTATAAGCATAGTCTAAGTCAGAGAGAAAGATGCGTATAAAACTTCTCTTTTCTTCTTTCAACAATCAATACCGCTACCAACATCTCTGTATCTACTTACTCTCTCACCAAGCTTAGCTTTTCATATTCGTGCTTCTAGTTTGTATTGCTACAAAAAACACATATCGAATACATATCGAACTCGTATCGAATTGATAATCTTTTTTTTCCCCGTTTTTTTTTAATACCTCTTTTTGTAGTAAAAGGATATGTTATGCAGTAGCAGATTTAACACTACAATTTTGCAAAACGTTTCCCTCAATAAAAAAAGTAGTGAATCAAACTTGAATAATGAGAAAGCTATAATAGATGATGACAATGAATTTCAAGTGAAAAAGTTCATGGCCGTCATATCATATCAGTATATCAGTTTAGGTCATTTGCAGATGTAAAAAGTTAATATGAAACTTTACTTTGCAAATCATCACTGCACAGCCGAGTGGTAACGAGACTCACTCTATATGTCAACGCATATCAAACACTTTGTGTAATAAAACAGACAATGTTGTAAGGTTCAATCGGGTCACTATTCATGTGACCAAGTACCCATGTATGCTACTTGTTGTACATAGCGATAAGCGCCCAGTTAAGCGATGAATAGTTTCTTGCACGACCTCCAATTTGGACTTTGCGCGCGCGCGTATGTGTGTGGGGAGGGGGAAAAGGGGGGGAAGGGGG